>NW_010407831.1:0-12947 GCF_000710305.1 Buceros rhinoceros silvestris | reverse complement strand
AAGCGGCGTTAAAGGGGAGCCCGCGGCAGCCACTCAACAGAGAGGAGGCCGAGGGGAGTGAGCAGGCAGCGGCTTTAATAACCGCGGGAGCCGCTCAGCGCGCTTCCCGCTCCTTACACACGGTTCTGCACAGCCCCAGGCTGGTTCCATACAGTCACAGTTCTCAGAATCTCTACGAATCGGTTCCAGGTTACAACATGCAAGTGACGATGAAAATATTTGGCTTTTGACTTTATTATTCTGTAAATTTCTGAACAGGCACTTACACGAGCGAGTTAGATTTGCTTCGTTCAGAGGGACCCGCGTTGCAAGTCCCCCAGCACAAAGTACACAGAGTCCTTGTCAGCTTTACCGGAGTGCCGCAGTAATAAAACAGTTCTTACAGAAACGTAATTCGGTTAGTGACTTACTCATAAGGTAAGGTTACCAATGACACTTGCGCTGGAGTCGAGACGTCTTGAACTACAAGCGCAAGCAGCCCTCCGCACAGCAGGCTCCGACTGACGCCCCCGCCACGCATCTGGTAACAGACTGCACGCTCAGTGAGGAATACATGAAGTTTTAAGCTATTTCTTCAAACACTAAATGCGCACAAGAGGATCAAGACAAACAATCTACTATGCCAGACAAGCTTCTAACAGGTTTAAGGCTTGCCTGGCTTCAAAACACCTTTCCAGAAGACCACAAAAGGCTCGTCTGCCCTCATAGGAGGAAGATGTCCTCTGAGGATGTTTTACCTCTCCTGTAAGGACAGTGAGGAGACAAGACTGTGAAGACAGTGGAACCATGAAGCCAGGAGGAACCACACGGTTTCATGTATTTGCAAAATAATCAAATGTTACCAGCATGTATTTCATCAAATCAGAGATAATTACGTTCAAATACTTCACCCGCTCACCACCCGAAGGTGAAATCACAAAAGCATCTCTACGGTCACATCTCTATGCCCACTAGTTACTGGGCAGTGAGGTGGCCCGCAGCATCAGGCGGGACTAACATGGGACGCCTGGGGAAGTACAGCAGGGAGAGAACTGGGGGAGGGAGGGCAAAGATGCTTCCCACCACTCTCTGCTACTGACAGGTTCAAAACTTCTCAGAAACCTTGGTGAGGTGTCTGAAGGCTCCACGGTTGCAGTGCATATACACTCAGTTTCAGTTAAACCCCGTGTAACAAAGTAATTAGGCATCTTAGGAAAAATTCACCGTAAACCTTGACTTTTAGTGTGATTTAGTCGATTGTGTCTTACTGTAGTTTCAAAACAAAACAAATGCAAATAAGCAACATTGGAAAGGAACATGCAATAAACAACATGAGAGAAGGGAAATGCTTTAGTCTACACTGTATAGGTGATCAGCGAAAATCAAACATACCAGCCTACCATGCATGGAAATAACTAGACTTAAGCTGATGGGTATTCAAGTGCATATAACATTTTCAAATAAAAGTAAATGTGCAGTATAAAATAGTAGCTTAAGAAAGTTCCAGTGTTTGAGAAAGCACTTTATTTTAAATTTATATACATACTTGAATGTTTAACTGAAGAACGCTTTAGTAGTGTGGCAAATGCAGCACTGCGAGATGAAGGAAGACAGTTGCAATGGGGGTTTTGGCCTTCTTTTCCCACAGGCTGCTGCCATCTTTAACCTGCTGAAGCATCGCAAAGTTTTTCACCTTATACCAGTTCACATTTCGGGTTGCTCAGCAGATGCTTGTGACTCTGGAGATTCAAATCGCTGGTGAAAGTTTGTTCGTTGTTTCCTCAGCTTCTCGGGAGCTTTTCGCCATAAAATTATTTCCTATTTGACAAATGAAACTTTTGAAACCAGTGTTTACCATTAAGCGGCATCAAGTATCAAGCTCCTGATAGGCAAAGAGTTTTGAAAAAGAAAAAAAAGAGCCACCACACCACAAAACTCTGCATCCCCATTACTTACAGAACAGTGCAGCACACGTGGAGACTAACAGAACACTTCCCTTTGCCAGCCTTGAACAGTCACCTCTTCCTTAACAACCCTACTCCCAACTTTGATAGTATTAAAGAGTTCAAGAAGTTTTCTTCCTTCTCCTCTCAACATCCAAAGCCCATCACAGCCACTGTATGCTCCAGTTACCATCTGTTTACCGTGTTTAATCATATTGCCTTGTCTATGCTTTAAAAGGAAGATTCTGAGCTATTCCACGCGGCTTCAGCCCAGTGACCCTTTGTGATACTCCTTCCCTCAGCCTGACCTCATGTAACTGTTGTTACATTTTCAGTCAAATGTCTTAGCCCTTATCTGAATTTTGAACCTGGGCTCATGCTGGGGCGGCAGCGGGGGGAGGGTGGGGAAATCTATCTGCAGTAGCTAAAGCAAGGAAAAAATGCACCTCTAGCTCAGGTTACCCACAAAGTGTTTTGTCTGGATACTCTGACAGCTTCTATACCACTTCCAATACACCCACCAGCAAAAATACTTGTGCCATGCAAAGCACAAGTGGCTTCTCATGTGCTGAACATTCAAAGCAACATGTACAACAGCCTAGATAATTCTGCGACAAGATTCCTGTAGACCATACCTGCTGTTTGAAGTATCGTCTGTCTTCTTCATCCACGAGCACCAGATTTAAGAAGTACCTCACTGAAAATTTCTTGTTCACATCCCTCATTGTTGGAGTTGGGTCATAGCCTGCTAAGAACAGTCTTATAGGAATCGATTCACCTTAGAAAAAAGAAAGTTTCAATTAGCTCCTTAAAACTGGGTGTCATTAATGCAGTTTCAGAAGACATGCAAAATAAAGGCAGTTTCCCAAGCATCCTCTGCGCCCCTTCCTTGGTTAAAGGAAAAAACAAAACCACATATCAAAACACAAAAAAACATCACAAACATGAGCACAGGAACAAGTACGAAATCAAACATGGGAACAGTTGTGGAAGCACAGCAGTCAGGCGAGACAAAAGGATCTGAATCTTGGACACTCTAGAGCCGGTCTGCACTGTGGAGTCAGGTTTGAACTGAAGTGGTGAAACGATCAGCCACAGAATTTCCAGTGGCAAGAACTACTAGTATCCCAAGTGAAATGCCCTAAGTCAATAAAAATGTCTGCTTTGAACAGGAAAATCCACTGTCAATTCAGCAACCTAAGGAGAAGTGCACTTTCTCCATGAAAAATTTATACAAGTCATCTCTTCTCCTCCAGGTATTTTTAAAATGCAGTTTTAACTCAAAATGCTTACCCTTTGAAATAAGCCCAGTTATTTACCTTTCACTGGTGCACCGTCCATTATTTCATACTTTGCAATCGTTTCAGTCTCTGTTGTGGTACTGGGTCCTGGTGAAACAAGTTTTCACTGTGAGAACACACGCTTCGGTTTTAAACATTTACAAAGCTTTATCACAGCAATTTCTCCCCAGCAGCATTTAAATTACGCAACACTGCACGTTTTGCCTTTGTCTTGCATACGAGTTACACAGAGCTGAAGCAAGCAAATCCCTCTCCCAAGCAGAGCATCTATTTCTTACTCTCTCCTCCTGACACTGACATAGCAGAGGCAGTAGCCAGTGCTTCAAAGGAGCCCTGGCTACGCAGGTGTTAAATAAGGGACAGGCATGCAGGGTAGGACTTGTGGAACAGTTCCGTTTGGCGAGCAGTGCTAGCGGCAAGATACTGCTAGGCCACAGCCAGACTAGGAACCTGAAGGGTTAATACACGGCAAAAAAGCCACCTTTCTCCAGAGCCTAGGATGAAAAAGACAGAATACCTAATTTAGCCGCAAAAGCCAACACTGAAGTAGAGCTTTCTGCCCTTCCACTACTGGTATGGAAGCTTCCTCATTCTCCACACAAGCAGCTCACTAGGGCTGCAGCCTCCGCGGAACAACGTCATGAGCCATAGCCTCTTACTGCCCTCCTAGCTGCAGGGTATACAAGCCCCATCTGCAATAATCAAGCTGTTTCTGCTTCAAAGCCTCTTGTTTAGTCTGGAGAAAAGGAGACTCAAGGGAAACCTTATCACTCTCTACAACCACCTGAGAGGAGGTTGTAGCCAGGTGGGGGTCGGTCTCTTCTCGCAAGTAAGAAGTGACAGGACAAGAGGAAAAGGCCTTAAGCTGAGTCAGGGGAGGTTTAGGTTGGATATTACGGAAAAAAATTCTTCACCAAAAGGTTTGTTAAGTGGAACAAACTGCCCAGGAAGTGGTTGAGTCACTATCCCTAGAAGTATTTAAAAGATGTGTAGATGTCGTGCTGAGGGACATGGTTTAGTGGTAACCTGGTAGTTCTAGGTTAACGGTTGGACTCGATCTTAAAGGTCTTTTCCAACATAAATGATTCCATGGTATTTTCATCATATCAGTTTTAGGCTGACTGCAAATGACATTTCTAAACACAAGAGATTCATATGAAGAGATTCATGCTAATCCTTACCGAGCCCACTTCACCAGCTAATCTCTGCAGAGGCAAGGGGGTCTTCAAGATGCATTTTACACCTTTCCTCTTGTTCGTTATCTATCAAGGCTGATTAAGCTGCTGCATATTTCTGCCCAAGTTCCATTTACAAGGGTTCACGTTTGTGAAGGTAGCCCAACAGTCAGAAGCCCAGAACAACAGTAGACTGACAATGTTGACTACCAAATACAATTACCAAGCACAAAATGCAAGTGGTAGTCAAACACCAGTGAGAAAGAAGCACATGGAGCATTAGTTTAGCCAAAGCTGTAACTATGGACTTCACTCTCCAGGTTTGCATTAAGGCTCAACCAGCACACGAGTTGCCATTTCTTTTGGACTTTGTTTCTCTTACCAATTCCAGTAATCTCCTTTTTGATCAGCTGCAACTCCATGTGCTGAATTTTTATTCTCACTAAGAGGAAATAAATTTTTCCAACAATCACATCCTTTAACTGATACCTTTAAAAGAACAGAATGGGGGTTTTCATTAAAGAATAAACACAACTTTTATACCTTCTTGAATACAAGTTACACAGGCAGTTACCTCATCTGCCTGTTAACTACTTGCAGCTTACTTCCAGACTGAGCTTACACATCTCAGCCAGACCACTGCAATTAGCAACTTCCCATCACTGCAGTATTAGTAAAGGAAGTACTAATACTGAAAAAGCATAAATGCAGAAATCAAGCCTTAAGTATCTGGTAGCGACCTTCCTATTAACACTGACGACAGAATAGACCAGTATTCCTTAAAGGCCATTGTGTAATTAGTAACCGAACAGCTCAACACAAGAATCATTGATAATTTTGCTTTATATTTTAAGTCTCCAGATGCCAAGTTGTTCATAAAATATTACACACTCTACCCTTTTATCCCAAGATATTTATTTGAATGTGTTTTGATCTAAGTGACACTTACTTTGACTTATTGTATTCAAACTCTATATGAAGACAGTCTTCAATGCCTACTTCCATCTTAATGGAGTTGTTTACATCAGGGTACGTAGCAAGCTGGTGAACAATCAGGTCATATTCTTTCACCAAGTCCGACAGCCGTCTCACTATTGTCACTTTCAGAAAATACCTAGAAAGAAAGCCACCAAGTTAGCCATAATTATTCAGAACCGCACCAGTAAAAGCCCTTATGTTCTGGAGTACAGGTATTATTTGAAAGACAAGAGCACAATTCTCGTAAGGCTAAGCAGAAAAGGACACACAAGACAAAACACTTACAGGTAGAAGTGTGGGGTGTTCTGTTTGGTTTTTTAAATAAGGAGAGACATGGACTGTCTTAACATGATCGAACTGAAAGAATTTTATCTAGATAAACACCACCAAGCAATTCCAAATAAAGTAAAAGAGGCTACGTTATGACATGATCTCAACAACGCCAATCAAGGCACACCAGCTACTGGCTGTTACATGCCCTATTTGAAATCCAAAAGGGGGAAAGCAGGGAGGGCAGTGTAATTGCTAATTATGAGGTTTCTGCAGGGGAGGAGAGAAGAGAAAGCTTAACAGTTACAAACCTCAGTCTGACGTTGGCACCGATGTAGGATTCATATGGCTTTTCAACCTGCATGAACTCAAAGTCATAGCTTCTGTTCTGGGTCAGTTCTCCAGGTAAGGCCAGCTCTTTCACTAAGTTTACAAATTCATGGGTATTGCTTTTGTCATTGAAGAGTTCTGAAGTTGAGGAAGTTAAAGGAAAACACGCTTCAGTGTTTATTTTTAGCAAACAAAACTGTCTCTAATTTGGCAGGAGCAGGTGGGAAAGAACAACAGAAGCAATTATGTTACACATATCCAAATGTTTTATCCAGTTTTTCGATGTTAACATCAGTTTCAACAACCTTCAGTACGCATTCCTGAAGAGCTAACGGCAAGGAACAGAACGCATATTTGAAGCTCTGCTAGCATGGCATCTTTTTTAAATGACAGTTTAGCTAGCTTTAACAAGCACTTCTTGCCTTCCATTCTCTGTAATTAACGTTGTCTGGCTTCTGGCTTCCAGCATTTATGGCTGAAAGGACAAAACCTTCAAGCCTGGCTTATTTAGGACAGGCCAGTAATCCCAACTGGTCTCCTGCAGATCAACACCACCCATAGAATGGTTTATTATTACTACTAGTCTACAACCAAATGACTTATCATGACCACTGGTCTAAGTCAGCCGTTTGGAAACAAGTTCTTTACACATAAGCATAGAGACACCAGTTTCACAGCAACAGAATCTCCTGTCCCCCAACCAGTGCCATTGTCATTCATCCCTAGATCTATGTCATGCAATTCTCACAGAGACAAAAAACTTAAAAGTTAGAAAAAATTAACATAACTATAAAAAAATCCAAATGCTTCAGCATACAAAAACAAGCTTCTCTGCAATTCACCACTGAAAATATCAGCTAGGAACATCAGCAGTGGCTGGTTTTACCCAGACAGAAGCTTTTCAGATGAGAATGAGCGAGCTGAAAGCACCAACTCCACAGTTTATCATTGCCAGTTTGGTAGAGACTGACACTAACTAGGAATTGGAGATTTTCTAACAGGAATAAACGGAATCTAAGGTGTGCTTTGTTTGCTACAACAAGCATTTATATAATACAAAGTTTATTTGCTGTTGTATATCCAACACTTTTTGTGCCAGGGAAGTCGTACTCTGAAGGGTTGGTTTAAAATATATCTGACATGCAGCTGGAGCTCATCTCCAGGTGGTGGAGAGGCAGATCGCACTCCTGGGAGGCTTTTGTGTTACTAGATTAAAACTTGAAAGGATGCAAGAAAACATGGGCAAGTACAAAAAGCAGTAGCTTAAACCACTTCTGCATAACTGAGGATATATGCGGTAGCACGTATCAGAAAGTCCCAGAAACAAAAAATTCAAGAAACTACATCAAATTAAAGTCATCTAAAGAATTAAATTTACATATCAGAGTAGACGAAGAACAGCTTGTACAGCTATTAGAAGACAGACTAAATGAAGCTGACAGACATAAGCTCTGTTTTTTTCCCCTGCATCTAAATACCTTATTCCATCACACTTCTGCTTTATTCTGGAAGTTTGCTTTAACAGCCCCACTGATCGTAACCTCCAAGCATAAAGCGGCAGGTGTCAGAACACGGTCATACCTGACACATAACAGTTCAGACACAGGGTACTGAAACCTACTGACTCAGATACAGAGGATTTGTGAAATTCCAATCAAATTCAACTGTGTAACGCTGAAACTTGAAGAATTACTTCCAACGGGGACAATAAGGCAAATGGCCCTTTAACAGAGAGCGAAGGAATTTTAGCATCAGCCTAAGGGTGCACAGAGGTTACCTTGACTGGTAAGAAGTTAGACATGACCAAGATTTTTCATAGTTCAATCTAACCAGACTTATATACAGCTGTAAGAAAACCACATTTTTTATGTTAATTAATATTATCTTGCTAAAAAGCTCAGAGAACCTCCAAAGCATCAATACTGGCTTATGCTAACAGTTTAAAATTAGGTTTTAGAAAACCAACCACCAGAGAATTTTTAGGCGTATTTTGCTATAGGCTGCCCCATCATTTCTCTTCTTTCTCCTCCCTTTCAGAGCCAGAAGTAATACTCAAAACTTCAGTTTTCAGAAATCTCTAGTGGTTCTTAATCAAACCTCTAGCCAGTCTGAGACTGACAGAATATTCATCCCATTCTCCGTCACATGTACATATCTTCCCCCCCGATGACTTTCCGATTTGCACAAATTGGTACATCACTTGCATTAAAACAAGGAGAATATAACCTGCCTTTGGCACTTGTCATCCACTAACCCGATCACGTTGCAATGTTTGACCAAACATTGCAGGTCACAGGTGCCACGTTCCACAAACCACATGGACCTTATATCCCCTTTACAGCTTAAACTCACCAATTTGTCCTACAAATTCAATTCTAATTCCTTGGTGCTCTAGCCTCTTCCCAAGCTGCTTAAAGGAGATGTTCACCTACCAAGAAAAAGAAAAAAATCAGTTAAATTTTTTCCCCCCCCAACACTTGCACTCTAATACATGATCTCAGTAAAAAGATAAACACATTACCACATGCCTATGAAAACTGCGAACTCGTCTCAACAGCACTACCTGGGCTTGAAGGCAACCAAATCAGAGAGTTGATTATGAAATTAAGCATTACCAAGGCAACACTAAAGCAACTAAGAGAAATCTAATCATCCACAAGACTGAATTTAATAACTAAGCTTGAAACTTTCAAGTCCCAAAATTTAAGAATCCAAGCCAGAGCTTAAGCAGAGTTCACATAAGCCAGTCACGACCTTTTTGCCATCTTTGAAGGCGGAAAGCTTCAAAGCATTTGGAAATCCAAAAAAGAACTGCCATGAGTTTCAGGTCAAGTGAACTTCAGTCCCCTCCTCAGCTGCCAGCCAAGTATTGGTGTTAGCCAACAAAAAATAACAGATAACGAAACCTACTACCAAGACCCTCATCTGTGAATTTGATTCTCACAAATAGGCCTCACCTCCAAGAAAAGATTCCATATGGTTACTTTCTACGGAAACACATAAATATTAAGCATATATAACATTTTCTTATGAGGTAGTGATGACCAGAGAAAATCCTGTACCTTAAAATCCAGCACATCTTTGGTATCTGAGCAGGAAATAAACCACTAATCTATCTTTCTAGTGAAAAGGGGGAGACAGTTAAGGGAAGTTGTCCAATACATTACTAGTCTTCCAGACCTCCTCATCCCACGTGCTTGTGGCAGCCAAAAGTCATCAGGCACCTCTCAGATGTAACCGATACAAGCAGGCAGCACTCAGGCCACTGAACAGATCCTTCAGTTTCCTGAGTTTGACTCTTTTCAGAGTCTCACATCCCTGAAAGGATCTTTCTGGAGAACTAAGATCTTTGCATGGAAATATATCTTAAGAGCAGGAAGATGCCCAGTGACAATAGCTCAGTCAGGATCAAAGTATGTATTTAGAAGTCAGTATCAGAACCCAATACCCAGCTGAAGATTTTCAAGGAAAAGTGAATCGTAACAGAAATATTTAGAGCGAGAATGGCTCCAGTAAAACCAGAGTGATGGCAAGGAGTTCCTAGGAGCAATACTGAAAACAGAGAAATCCCTCTGGCATTCTCAATTTTCTTTTTTTTCCTCCCAACAAGAAAAACTCTTGTTGACTCAGCAGCCAGCTGAACTTCATACATTGCTCCTCTGATGCAATTCCAGAAACCTCTTCAGGGGATGAAACACAAGGCTTAGCCTCAAGGTATGCAAAGAAGGTTGGCCGCACCAACTGGAAATTAGTTACACATGTTGGGTTGTGGATGTTGGAGTTCAAGGGGAAGGGGAAGCAGAGGGATCCAGTTTGGAATAGTTTTCTTAGTCAGAAACAGTCAGAAGCGACTGCAGTGGTTGCATAAAAGGCTCGTTCATAAGCACAAGATGAAGAGAAACGAACAGCCACCATTCACAATGTTCAGGTTTATCACTTGCCTACGTGACTATGGTTAAAAAGACCATATATAGGAAAACACTCTTTGCTCTCTGAATAACCACACAAGACAAAATTGCAGCTCTTGCTTGTATCAGGTGTTCATTTACCTTCCTATATGCATTTGCATGCCAGAATCAGCACAGTAATTAAGTCACTTAAAAATTACCTTTCCTGAAACAGATTCTCCATCATAGAAGAGAAAATGCTTTTCTACTTTACCATCTTCTGTTTTGATTTCTGCTGTTTTTCGTGTTTCAGCATCATTAAGAACAACATCAATCTCACAGACAGGAGAGAAAAGGACTCCAAGAAAACTCTGGAACAACAAGAGTTAGGTGAGTTACTACACAGTGGACACACCATTTTAAATGTGGTATTTACTCGCAGCTGTACACTACACATTGGGGGAAAGCATCTGTGCTCCCATGAAGTTACAAAGCCATTATGTATTAGAGACCCAACGACAGAAGACAGTTGTTCATCTAGCAAGTAACTGAAATCAGGTCAGTAACAAGCAGCGACAGCTCTTCTAAAACATTAATAATGTTTATAAAAACGTACACCATAATTACCATTATTACTGCTACACTAAAATACTAACAAATATTTAAAAGTTACTGTTGTTTTCTGTCACTGCGAAGTTTCCAATCACGGATTTCGCTTTTAAAAAAACCTTTCATTTTTAAACCACACTTTAAAAAAATAATCCTTTTAACCAATTTATTCCATCTGGTTTAGGATTGGAGATATGCCAAAATACCTGTGTATTGCCTTATACCCACTGCAAACTCCCACAGCAGTAACAAGAATGTTCATTAGAACAAGAGCAGAGCAGGGTGAGAAGAAACCACAGCAGGGGATGAAATACAAGGCTTAAAGCATCCCCCGGCTGGTGAAGGGGAACAGGGACTTCCATTTGCTGCCTCTTCCTGCGCCCCACAGTTCTCTTATCACGGGGAGTGCAGCAGCAGGTTCGAGAGGCAGCAGTTCTTCTCACAACCTACCTTAGCAACATAGCCCTGCCAAGGGATAGAGCGGATGTCACCAGGTTACCCGTTAGTACTGCGCCAGGCACCAAGCCCCCCTGAGCATCCAGTGCCTGTCCTCACCTTACCGCAGCATTCCCTAGGCACCAACTTCTGACCAGCACCAAACACAATCAACGAGGAGAGATCAACCTCTGACCTTGCACAAACATTTCATACAAGAAACTGCAAAACATGTTCGTGGCTCTATGGGAAACTCGGCAAGATTAGTACAAAAGCCAACATCTTCTCCTAAGAATTAGGCACTAATCTGCTTTGATGTACTAAAGTAGACAACCTTTCACTAACTCAGTGTGATTTGCGTTGGTTTTTTTTTTTTGGAGAAATGACACTATGTTCTCAAAGAGAGCATCCGCTTCAACGAGATTAATTTGTTACACAAGAAACAGCGCTTCTCACTTCAATTTAATCACAAAAATTGAGTAAAATGCATTTCAAGACATTCTGGGGACCTGAAGTTTTTAAACACAGCATTAGTAACAAGAAGTCTAGAAGAAAGTTTGATCTGAACGCTACTGCTTAGCAGTGGGAACACAGTGACTTTTTAGTCACCCCTAGAAGCCAAGGAAAGGCACGGTGCCAGCCTGAGCTACAAAACAGGGATTCACACGAGATAAACTGACTCCGTATTTGTTCAGACAGCAAGCGGCACTAGTTCAATCCACAAAGCTTACGTGAATCTAACTGAAACCCAGAACTATGTGCCTCACGTTCTCAGAGGAAAGCAGAAGCAGATGACCAACGAGGTAGTCAAATATAAGACAAGTCTCTGCCAAGCACATACTCACATTAACTGCTGAAACAGTAATTTTTTTTAATGACTGCACACTAGAACCATTCTTCCCTCGTGGGGAAGGGCAAGGGAGAAAGTTTTAACAAGAATTCCAAATCTTTATTCTGTTACTTTTGAGCACGCCCATATTTTTTCCTTAGAAACAGCACTTATTTTCCAAATGAGTCTTAGACTTTTTCCCCCAACACTAAACAAGAAGCACATTACCTTCAAGTAAACACCACACAAGACACTCTCACAATACCTTCCAAATTATGAAGCTGCACCATCATTTGAAACAGTCACCCGGGTCTAACGTTGGTAACACATCCCTTCTCAAGGCACTACGTATGAGTATTTCAACTGTACCTCTTAGAGATTAGCCATGATCTCATCCCAAGCGGACAAGAACATATGGAATAAAAAAATCAACAGCTGGTATCTCCTCCAGTTGCTATTGAGGATACTGCTGCAGGGAAACTATGCAAAAGAAGAAGTATTTTAAGCAACCATCACATGGCTTATTATGTTACCGTGTGAGAAAATGAAGACAGAGGACTAAGGTTTCAGAAGGTGGCCAAATGTGAGGCTACGTTCTTCATGCAAAAGACAGACAAGGAACATTTTGATACATCAGGCCCCAAATCAATCTGCACTCACTCCTTACGTGTTACAGCTGTACTAACGGGCTTGTAATACTCCCTGCAGCTGATGAGCAGTGCAGAAATACCAGCGCCAGCTTCACAAAGAAGCCCTAAAAAGCTTCTGCGTGTCCAACGGAGACGGACACGCACGCTTTACAAACCCAGCGTGCACTGATCTAGCTGATTCTTTAAAATATACTGGTTTTAAACCGATACATCCCAGCCCAGCCAGCACTCTGCCCAGGCCCAGCCTGCTCAGCACAAAGCGGCCACTCTTTGGCCAGCCCTGGAGGGTTCCTACCGACCGCTGTCACTTCGAGCGCTGCCTCACGGCTCTGCTGACGGATTTACCGCGGTCTCCAGAACCATCACAGGCACTTTCCCCAAACCCTCCCCGGCAGCAGCAGTGCAGGAAAAACGGAAGCCGAGTTTCATGGCTGAACCTGGTCCTGGCGAGGGCACCTGCCCACGGAGGAGCGGCAGGGCCACACCCTAAGCCTTCGTCCACAAACCGTATTTTAAAAAACCCTAAACCCTTTGTTTCCCGCCAGCATTCCCCCGAGCCCG
>NW_010407830.1:24060-24278 GCF_000710305.1 Buceros rhinoceros silvestris | reverse complement strand
GCCCCGTCGAGGCTGGAGACGCCGCGGGAGCAGCGAAGGCCGCGGGCAGGTGAGAGCAGCGACCGAAACGGGCTTCCCACCTCCCGGGGACCTTCATGCAGGCTGGGGGTTGTGGTCCCCCCTCCCCGAACTGGTGCCCGGGGAGGGGAACTGCACCCCCCCGCACGGCTCCAGCCCTCCCCGGTGGTGCTTACAGCCAGGCCGTGGCCCCCAGCCCA
>NW_010407830.1:22122-23904 GCF_000710305.1 Buceros rhinoceros silvestris | reverse complement strand
GGACCTGCCACCCTCCCCGCCCCGGGTACACCCCTGCTTCCCCCAGGGGAAACCCGAGGGGACGTCAGGGCATTGAAAGAGGCAGGAAAAATCCCTTCAAATGCTCGTATAAATTCTCGAGGAAAAGGGCGTCGAGTTGATTTGGAGGGAAACCCGTCGTCGAGGGGAAAATGTTAGTGGACTTTGCCCAAAACCACCTTCTTTACCTCGTCTTTCCTTCGTTAGTCACCAGTTAACGCTCTCCTCCGCTGCCTAGTGAAGTGCGTTGTCCGACACCTGCAGTTCTTGTAGTTTTATGTCTCGTAGGTTTCTCTCTCTGTTTTTTTCATGGGTCTTCCTAAACGAGAGATTGCAAGGAAACAGCTTTCATGCTAGTTTTTTATTTTCACCTACAGGGAAAATACCATGAAGACAGTCTTTCCCAATTGTTTGGGGTTTGGTTGGTTTTTTTTTTTTTTTTGGTTGTTGTTGTTGTGACAGCGAGTACCGTTCTCTGCCCACCACTGTAATGGTGAGGGAGAAAAGTGAGAGGGAAATGAACTGATAGCACGTGGCTTAAAAGCAGAGGAGCCCCTCCCAGCTAAACAAGGCAACCTCGCGGCCTCTCGGCGATGTGCAGCCATCGTCCCCTGCTCTCTTTCCAGAGCCAGCAGTTTTGGAGAGAGAGGAAACACATTCCACAAAATTAAAAGTTTATAGATAAGTAACTGCAGCAAAATCTCTTTACGTTTTGAATTTAAACTCAATTTATGGGTAAATAAAACACATAGGCAGGCTTTTTTCAGGGAGTCCATTTTTGTCCTGTCATGTTGGCATCGAATTTCTCGATGGCCGTTATCCGCCCACGAACTGTGACGTACTGTTAGCTGTAAAACCAGCAAAATGTCTTCCTGCAGAGAGCTGCGGATGTCTTCAGAGGTCAGGGGCTCCGCTGCCTCCTGGCTTGGGGCAAAGGCTTCATCAGGGCCCGTGCAGCTCAGCTGGCATCAGCTGGGTTATCACCAAGATGAACTCTGTCGTTTAGAGCACAGGAAGCAAAGCAGATCCTCGCAGCCAAAGACGGGAAGGACCGTCAGAGCCTCAAGCACCCACCTCCTGGGCCATCAGTTTGTCTCCCCCCAAAGAGGACGTGTGGAGGGCTGAGCCAGTCCTACTCCTGGTGCTTTTCTAAAGGTCAGGGCATATATTCCTGGGAGCGCGGGGTCAGCGCGTGTGAGTTTACCTCTGCCACTGCCCTTAACGCTGTTACAGATGGTGAAGGGCCTCTGGATGGAAGGGCTGCTGGAGCCTCTGAGCCTCCTGTGCTGCTGGCAGCTCAGGGCTGAGGAATACCTCCAACCAGCTGTAAAAAATTGCTTTGTGAATCCAGGCCTCATGAAACAATGATTAACACTCTCACCCTCCCCTCCTTCTACCCTCCCTCCCCCCCAATTTTTATTAGTATTCGGATCTTTTACAGATCATCTGCACGTTCTCTCTCTTTTAAATCTGTTGCCACAAACACATGTGGCTGGAATGCTTGCGCTCGCCGTGGTAAGCTGCCATCTCCTTCCTGGCTGTAGGGATCGCTCTAATACAGGACACACGTGAAGTCACTTTTCTTTCTATTAGGTTTTCAGGCAAGTTTTGTGGTGGTTGTTGTGTGTGTAGCTTTCAATCTCTTGCTGGAATGCTTGTAGGGAGCGAGTTAGTGGTCCTTTAGTTTTTAAGTAGCCTTCTGGAGGGACTTTTTCTAGACATCACAATAAACACCTTTTGGCTTTTCTGCTACGATACACCCCG
>NW_010407830.1:20964-21969 GCF_000710305.1 Buceros rhinoceros silvestris | reverse complement strand
AGGGACAGTTGATTTGGTTGGTGTCATGTCACACCACCCCACCTCCCAAGGAAAAAGGGGGGAGGGTGACAAAAAGTTATTATTTCTCTTTCTTTCTCTGAAATATTTTATGGAGAGCGCTTAGGGAATGCAGAGTGGGGTTTGTGGCTCGCTGGCAGTGTTTGCACAAGCTCATTTTGCCAGAATATTGCCCCTGTTTTCCCCAGCTGTTTCGCAGGGCCACTGGAGCGGCTCTGGTAACCAGTTAATGGTTCTTACAGCGTGCTCAGCTGCCACTGCACTCCCCCCGTGCAGGGAGCGGATGAGTGAACCCCCTGATGAAGCCTGATGGCAGTGGTAGGGAGGGCCAGCGGGTTTGTGGGGCTGCAGAGGGGATTGGCAGGCAGGGAGACGCACAAGGGCGTGGAGTATCCAACCTCCTACAGCAGCCAGACTGAGTCCGGAGTGAGACTGCTGCACCTGAGCGGCCGCTTGTGAACATAATCCGTTTCCGTTTGTAAATACAACCAGGGAAGAGGTGCCTTTGGACCTGCAGCAGCACCTGCAGGCGCTGTCTGGAGCAGGGGGAAGAAGCTGCACCTCATTTAAATACAGGCTAGTTTCTGGAACAGGGGCCTCGTGCTGTTCAGAACAACGCCCAGCGGCATGGGGCTGGCCGCACGCCCAAAATACCTACCTATGGGGATAGAAAACGGGGGTTTTCACTAGCATTTTGGTTTCATTCTTCTGTAGAAGACAGTTACAGGAGTCTGTGTGAAACCCCAGGTTTCCACTTAAACCTAAGAAACAACACCAGTGTTTTATAGCACATTCGATGCTGTTGTTTGAGTGGGCTTGGAAGGACGATAGAAGATGGTTTATTAATTATTGTATTTGCACGTGGAGAAACGCATCTTGGTAGCAGGATACCTGAGACTCGTTTCTAACACAACCTTCCTAGGGTTGGTAGCCCCCGTCGGTCTGCTCCACACAGCCTCCAGCCCAGCTCAGGGGCTTCCCGTGGCC
>NW_010407830.1:15635-20851 GCF_000710305.1 Buceros rhinoceros silvestris | reverse complement strand
ATGTGCAGGTGGCCACGGACTGAGCTGTAAGGGAGATGCCAAGGCCACGTGTTCGGGTACTGATGGTACCCGGGATGCAGCATGAACCTCCTCAGGAGAAAAGGGATGATTCCCTTGAGCGCAGCCGCAGGCAAAACGTGACCCCGGTGTTGGTGCTGCTTGCTGAGCCGTGGCATTGTGGGTCCCAACGTTGTTCTCCTCCCAAGCAGGTGCAGATGGGAGACATGTGGGAGGAAAAGGGAGGTGAATTTAATTTTCTGTTCATTTTATTAGTGGATTCCCCAAAGCTCTTTCTCTGACTTTGGCAAAACTCTGTTTTCCTCTTCGTCTTGCTCTCCCCTTGCAGCAGCTCTGGCTCCCAGGAGGTGGCCATGTTATCTTCTGAGGTTGCCCCTTTGCTGGCCACTGGAGGTACTGAAAGGGTTCTTATCACCATTTCCCCACAGCTGAAAGCGGCCACCCCAGCAAGGCACGTAGTTTTTTTAAAAGAGCTTGGAGTAACGTGAGTTTCTAGGCCAAGGATATAGTAAACAATTTACTAAGAATGAAGTCAGGGTGTGCCCAGGAAAACGCGTTCCCTCATCCCTTCCCTTCAGCAGGCTGTAAGCCAACAGCACGGGGCAATGCGACGCCGAGGATCGGCAGCTACCGCGGGCTGCCGAGCGGACGACGCTCAACTGCCTGGCAAACCTGGGCGCTTTCAGTGTGTGTGACCCTTTCTGGAAAAGGGAATTGCAGAAAAAAAATTCTTCTGAGAATCTGGTTGTTTAAATGGTGCATTTTCAAAGTGAGAGAAGGGAAGAAAGACAGGAAGCACTGGGGAGCTGCCGTGGAGGAATTGCTTCTAGTTTTTAAAGGATGCGATTCTTCCGTCTTTCCTCCTCAAATTGTGGGAACGGTTCTTCCAGACCAGGGTGGGAGGCAGAAAGCCCTGCTGGAGCAGGGCCTGCCGCACCCTTGAGCTGAGCTTTGGAGCAAATAAGGCTCTTTTCCCATAGTGGAATCAGGGCAAGCACCGAAAAAAGCACGTGCTGCTGTATGGAGTAAAGACGAGGAAGGCCGGTGAGTGAGGAGAAGTGGCCGGCAGCTGTGGCACTATGGGTCCTTCGGCCTCACCACACACACTATTTAGGCAGCAGGACCAGCTTAACGGCCGTACTGTGAGCTGAGAGCACCCACAGAGCCAGCACAGCACCGGCTCAAGGCTCTTGCCTCCCTCTGCCTGGAGAGCCTGGCAGGGGGACTTGTGTCTCTGCCCATGTCCTTCACGGCAAGTTGATGGCAGGTCTCTGCTGCTCTCCGGTTTTTCCTTTCTAAGCGTCTTCCCTTCCGTTGTTATATCGTGGTTAATTATTGGGGTGTGTTCTAGGCTCTGTTTTGTCACGTCAGAAATGGCCGGTGATGTGAAAGAAGAGCAGCAGTGGGAGCAGTAGTGGGGAAGAGCAGGAACATATGGAAGGTATTTATGTGTTTGGAGAACCGGAAAAACCCTGACATACCTGTCACAGGTTCCTGGCTGTGCCCATAATTTTGCCGGGTTTGAAGCAAACAGGTACTCGTTGCCAATTTCCCGTTTGTTGGGACATCCCCAGTGCAGGGATGGTGCAGTGAGGGGTTCCCTGTCCGGGTGCAGTTCTCAGCCCCTCACATGGCTTCTGGTCCCCCAGCCCGTGCATCCCAACAGGCAGAATTCCTGGCTGGAAAAGGAATTGGATCTCAAGGAGGATCCTTGAGGAAGGGACATCCTGGAGTATGGGGAGAGATGATGTGGCTTCGGGGAGTGTCGGGTTTTAGCAATACATTTGGTAACTTTCTTTTCCTTTCAAATCAGGACTTCAGAAGCCAAAAAAAGAAATGAATTAGCAGAGTGACACGTAGGCTTTTAAAAAAAATCTGTCCGCTGTCAGGTCCCAGACTGACCCTCATCAAAGCAACGCTCCTCAGGCACCCTCCTTCCCCTCACGGAACGTCTGCAGGGGAAGTACGATGTGGCACAGGTAGAGGAATGACTAAATGCAACTCGTGATGTGAACGTGGTCAGACAGTTCCTATTTCTCCTCTTTCAATCCTCCCTCCTTAAAAAAAAAAAAATAATCCTGTTTTCCCCTTATTTCTGTTTCCTCATTCCTCTTTCTCTTCTGTCCTGGCTGGGGCACACACGCGTTGTCTCAATTTTCCTTCCATTGTCTCCCCCAGATTTTCCCCGCCTCTGTGGACACCTGTCCCTAGGAAGGGCCCTCAGTGGATTCCGTACCTCCTCCCGCCTTGTTTCCTACCAGGAGCAGGGAAAAAAAAATCCCAGCTTGTCGGAGCAGGTTGCCCGCAGTACTGTCCTGGTCCCTAGGCTGGCAGGTCACCCCACCTCCATCGCCAGGCTTTGTGAGAGGTTGGGGGATGTGGGCATGCTGCAGGACAAGAGCAGGGTGCCACCTCGCTCCGCTGGAAGGTGCGGGAGCTCTGCTCCGCAGGCTCGCAGCGGGAGGGATGCCGGGTCCAAGTGTGGCCCTAAAAGCCATCTTGAAGGACCTGTGGCAATGGCTTCTTAAAGCCCCACGGTTTTCTTAAAAACAAACAAAAATATTGAAATAAAGAAGATGTTTGTGAGAAGGAAAGGAAAAAACAATTCCCTTTTGTTTTTACATTCAATTAAAAGACTTTATTTTATATTTAATGTCAAAACAACAAATGCAACTGATTTGTGTTAGTTTGTGACAGCATGGAGGTGAAATGGCCAGGGCAGGGAGATAAACAGCTGAATTTTCTAGTTTGGTTTTTTTTTCTGAACTGACTGAAATACAACAATCAAGAGCCTATAAACCAGCATTGCCCCTTTTTTATTTATTTTTAGTTTCTCCAGGTGGTTTCTGGTTTTGTTCTTCGAAATAGAATTGGTATCAGAAACCATCACATCATTTACAAAATAATTTTAAATTTATGCGATAGCCTTAACTTGCAATAACAATTATACCAGGTGCGGGTTTTTTTTGTTGTTCTTTAGTTTTTCTTACCTAGTATTTGTGACTATCCAAGTCTCTGGACGTGGGGGCATGGAGGTGTGTGTGGGTGCACAAGGGAACGTACCCCCGAACGCAGGTGTGGGCACATCCACGGTAGAAGGAATAAAGGCAAAATGTGATGCTGTTCCTGATGGGGACAAGTTTTACAAAAATGGAAAGGGGGTTTAGCGATTCAAGGGGTTTACTGTGCACTAAGGAAAAGATAGTTAATTTCATAAATAGTGACTAGTCACTAATATTTACCAGTTCTTGAAGGCCCGCTCAGTATCACGCTGAAGTCCCGGCAGGCTGATTTACTGCATCGCCGTTTGTGGGGCTGAGGACATTTTTTAAAAGAATGGTATTTACTGCCCGGTGATTACCTGCGCTTCTGCAACTGCCACTCACTTTTTAACCCCCGTTTAACCCCGTAGCAGGGAGAAGGTTGGGTGGCTGCCTGGGCTCCCCAGCGGTGAGGCAGAGCTTCGTCCCGGAGGGCCAGACCCAGCGGCTCTTTGGCGAGGGCAGAAGCTGCAGCCCGGAGCAGCCGGGGCTGTCCTGCTGCAGGCACCTCCACCACCCCCCGGCCTCACCTTGGTAGGGCCCCGGCAGCAGCTCCGAGGAGCAGATGCTCCCAGGAAAGGCCCTTTGTCTCACTCAGAATTTTTTTTTCCCCCCTTCCTTTTCACAACGGGTAGAAATACCCTGGCTGTGGTGAAAACCAAGCTGTCGCTGCATTCAGCTGCACTTTTCATTGCCCGCTCGCAGACGCAGGGTGAAGACCCCGCAGCCCTCCCTGAAGGATGCTGGGCTCTGCCTTTCCCGGCTGTGGGTTTGGCCGGTTCCTGTAGGTCGCAGTGCCGACACGGTGTGACCGCTCCTCTGTCCACGGGTGTAGCAAAGCCGTTAGCAAGAGAGGTTCTGGTGTTATTAGTTCTCTGCCTCGTGCTCCAGCCGCTCGGGGCAGAGCTCTGAGACGGCTGCTTGGTTTGCCAGGTCTTCTCTGCTCAGGTGCTAAAAGATGAGTGAGGGGTTATTCTTTTTATTATTTTTTTAATAATAACAACTATTGCCCGACAACTGAACTGGGACCTTCCAAGCTTGTCTCCCGCAGACCATCGGTACCCTGGTTTTTAGCTTGTTTCCTTCTCTACAGTTTAGAACTCGGCAGACAGAACGTGACCACGTCCTTCCACGTCAATAGGCTTAGAGATTCCCCAGCGAACACGAGGGCTGAAGCCCTTGTGACCTGCTCTGCTCCATCTTTTTGCTCCAGACGTTCCTTTACTCCCCAGATGGTTCACGAGATGATGGAGTCGGTTCTGTTCCCACAGCGAGGCCGTTAGCCAATCTCCTTCAGTCTTGCGGACAAAAAGTACTGCTTCAAGAGTGATAATTTTTTTATTCTGAAATTTATTTGACCTCGTCTTTCGAGGTCTATTCATCCCTTTAATTTATTTCATTTAGTTGCTATATATTTCCATACAGTAGGAACATCACGGTTTAGCTGTTTTATTTTCTGCCCAGATTCAGGCAGGTATTCCTCGCAAGAAAAGCAACCTCAGGAAAAAAAAACAAACAGGAAAATCTGATGGGACAGAAAAGGAAGAAAACATTGTTCTGCATAAAATAACACTTATTGCATTTTATCTGTATTTTTTTTTGCAGATTAATTTGGGTGTTCTGCCCTACAGACCACAGCCCATCCTCAGTCTCTTGATTCATTCCTGTTAAAGGAATTTCTTGAGTATCTGTGAGCCGGTGTAGCAGGGCTGTGTTTGGGGGGCCTGGGTAGGTGTGCAGGCGGAGAAAACCCCGGGAAGGGGAGGAAGTGGAAACAGGGACTAGAACCGAATGACTCTGTCCTGCGCTCCTGTGCCTATAAGGCTTTAGGGTAGGTTAACAGAACTGTAAGTTGTTTATGGAACTGCAGCAGAGTTCCCCTGGATAGTGAAACTATTTTGCTGGAGAGGGGTTTCACCGAGTTGTTGCTGTTCCAACAGCTGCTCTGGAGACGCGTTTGAGATCCGCGGCTAGAAGGTGCGTCCTGCTCAGCTCCTCTGACCCCGCTGGAGTTCAGGGCTGTTTGCTCACTGCACAGGAACCGTGTCGGACCCTCGTTAGCACAGGGCAACCGCTGCCGTGGTTTCCGTGGTTGTGCACACGGGTGTATTATCCATCTCTCCTTAGAGCAAACCATTCCTGTTGTGCAGCTCCTTG
>NW_010407830.1:14133-15517 GCF_000710305.1 Buceros rhinoceros silvestris | reverse complement strand
TGGGTGCGTGTGACGCGTGTGTGATAAGAGCGGTGTACCAGCGCTCTCCGTGCACACGTTATACATTTCTTTATATCTAGGGGAATAGCTGTCATCTAGGCTTCAAGGGGGAAAACAGCAGATTAATTTTTGCTGCTTTTTTCCATTTTAATTTGTCCTTGAAGGTCAGAATCATTTTGGTGATCACTTCATGTCACGATTTTTATTTGGAAACAGAGCGTAATGTCTCTGGCACAGGGACTGAGAAGCCATGAGCACGTACCTGAAGCGTCTAACACACCAAAAGAGATTTTTTTTTTTTTCTGCAGTGATAAAGCAACTATGGGCTAAATCTTGCTTACTTTATTATCCAAATTTTCCTAACAAAATCTTCTTACTTAATTACAGAGCTAAAAATGCTGGTTGCTTTCACAGGTGGCCTCTTGCATCTGTACGTATTGCATCAGATAGTTGTTCCTTGATTTGGAATGCTTTTATTTATTGTCCTGCCCTTCCTGTCGCCCAGCTTGGGAGCCCAACCTCAGACAAGCAAGTTTGAAATGTTAGGCCGTTGGCTTTTGCCTTTACGGAGAGTCCCCAAACGATACAGGACTGATTTCTGCATCAGCTTTAGGAGTAAGTGTGTGCGGGATCTCACAGTGGTGAGACACCGCTCCCTGCTATCCTAGAGGTAACCGCAGCCAGGTCTGACGGAGTCTGGGGAGAAGATGTCGAGAAGGAAACCAGCCCAAGAGCTCTCTGTCATTTCTAGCAGCCCTGGACAGTGTGGCATTTGAGTGACAGAATTCCAGGGGAGTGAGCAGGAGATCTTGGATCTGAGGGAGTTCTGAAAGGTGCAAACTGTGCTAATAGACCGTGATGAAACATCCCTGCTCGGTCATCTGGGCATCAGCTCTGGGCGAAACCCCTCTGTGCAGCCAGTCCCCAGCCTCTGGGGCCAGCAGATGTGTCGGGCTGTTGCAGCTTGTCCCACCGGCTGAGTGGGCAGGAGAGGGGACACGCGCCACTGGCTTGGCCTCTGCGGCCCCAGGTCATGCTGTGCTGGTCTGCCATAGAAATAAAAATGGAGCATAACTGGTCCTGACCTTTAGTTCCACGATGTTTTTAACTTTAGTGAGCTTTAGTCTCGTGAAGCAGCAGGTGTATGTGTCGGGCTGTTGCAGCTTGTCCCACCGGCTGAGTGGGCAGGAGAGGGGACACGCGCCACTGGCTTGGCCTCTGCGGCCCCAGGTCATGCTGTGCTGGTCTGCCATAGAAATAAAAATGGAGCATAACTGGTCCTGACCTTTAGTTCCACGATGTTTTTAACTTTAGTGAGCTTTAGTCTCGTGAAGCAGCAGGTGTGTGACGTCCCTTGGTGCCGTGGTGGCTGGGGCCAGCCCGC
>NW_010407830.1:12073-13997 GCF_000710305.1 Buceros rhinoceros silvestris | reverse complement strand
GCCGAGCCAGCAGCCCACCTCCATGCCTGCCATGTCGAGGGTCGAGCTGTTGGTCTGTTGAGGAGGAGCAAAACCAAACCGGACCGCAGGCTAAAAATGTAAGAAGGAAACTTAAACATTTATCAGAAAGGTACCAAACATACGTGGGGGCTCTGAATTGAAGTTCTGGGTGCTCAGTGAAGGCAGCCTTGGTGGCTTCGCTGCAGGGATAGTTGTCATGGCTTCGTTTTACTGGTTTATTCTGGAGCTGGGCAGCGCTGTGATGGAGACCTCAGGGATGCTTGACAGTAGCTGCTTAAGCAGCACATCTGCCTGGTTGAAGTCAGCCTTTAGGGGAGGGGTGCTTGGTGTGTGCTTATGCCAGGGGCCGGTAGGTGAGGAAGGGGCTGTTCTGTAGAGAAGAACCCAGCGTGTGTCTGTCGGGCACCAGGCAGAGCCCAGCCCGTGCAGGTGACGGCCAGCGCAGCTCCCTTCCCTTCGTCACCACAGGCTCGTGTCCAGTCAATGAAATATTTATCTGAGTGGCCAGAGCAGGAACTGGCATGAAAAAAGAGCTGTGAATATTATTCCCTAACATCTTGGGGGGTGGGCAGGGGGGGTAGAATCCAAATTTAGAGTGAAGCAGAGAGCAAACAAAAATTAAAACTTCGTCGCTCTTGCCATAGCTAGTCAGGGGTTATCGATATGAAGGGCCTAATGACCGCTACAGCTAATAAACCAAGAACTAACCGTGTCCGTTGGAGAAGAGCTGAACCCTTCTTGCTCCGTCCCGGGACTCGAGGCCGATCGCAGGTCGGCAGGATCGAGCCCCTTGGCTTGGTGAGGGCGATGCAGATCATGGAGAAAGCATGTGTGGGGTCAGGCATCTGCAAACAAGTCTCCTGCACATTTGCAACCAACAAAGCAGGTTTAGGATGAATTTTTTATATGAATGTAACCCAAAATAGAAAGGAAAAATAATTCTGTTGAGGTAGTGGTGGAAGCTAAATGTTAAACAGGCCTGGATCAGAGAAAAAAACTGTCAGAGCAGCATACTGCCATTTTATCACTGTCGCCTGTTAATATAAAGGCTATTAAATCAATATGAATATTAAAAAAAGTTCATCCTCTTTCTGTATTTACTCAATGTAACAATCATATTTTCCTTTTTAAAAATTTTGACATTTTTGACATTTTGCTGTTGAGAACAAAGGCTGGAGATTTTTTTTTCCTCCTCCATTTAAACTACTGATTAACTATTTATTTATTTGTCGCTTACTGTTGACCCGTCCCAGTCATTGCTTTTTATTTTTTTTTTTTAGTGTTTCTTTTAGGATGGTATAAGGCAGCAGGGCTCCTCCAGCCAGTTGGGGTGTGCAGGTGTGGGCCTGCAGGTACTGGGGGAGGAGAAGATGGGGAGGGCTGCAGACACCGGGTTTTATTTTTATTTACACCTTCCTGCCAGGATCATCAGGAAATAATGACAGTGTATTTAATGAAATCGCCTGGATTGTTTGGGACTCAACACAAAAATGAAGCTGTTGGCTCGATTCGGCACCGTAAGATAAAGTTAACTCATACCTGCTTCCTCAACCAGATCCGATCGTTGAACCCCGTGGTCCAGATTTGGTTAAATTTGTAGGTAACATTCTAACATCTAGAAATCTTCCGTCTGATGATGCTGGGTTGAAAAACCTGCAGAAGTGGGCGTCAGTCTCAAAGATTTGTGGGGTGTTAAAAGCCTTGTTAAGGATGCTGGTAGATCAACAGCGTTTTATTTTCTATACTACGAGTTACTGGGGGGTTGTTGCCTTTTTTTTTTTTCCTCCCCCTAAGAATTCTGTTCTGGTTACTCAGGCTTTTCTCCCCCTTCACCCCACCCCTCCCAGACTGCAGCCACAGAGTAAAAAACAGCCAAGAGGAGGGCAGAGGCCTGGCTCTTGGT
>NW_010407830.1:8055-11888 GCF_000710305.1 Buceros rhinoceros silvestris | reverse complement strand
GAGGGGCACGGGGTGAAAGCAGAAGGACGGGGAGTGGGGGGTGTAAAACTGCATTTCACAACTCAGAGTGTTTGTGATGTAGGGAGAAGCTTGTGCGATGAGAGCGAAGGGTGTGAGGACGAGACGAAGGGTGTGTAACAAGAAATTAGTGTTCTGGAGGCCACGTTGTGCGTGTGACAAACACAGCCCACCTGGGAAGGGCAGGGAGTGTTTAACCAAGGCGGGTTTGGCAGCAGGGACCATCAGGGAAACCCCAAGGGTCCAGCGATGCCAGAGCCCTGCCCGTGCCTTGCCTGTTGACGTGGCAGGGGAAGATGTTAACTTCTCACCTCGAGCTTGGAACACAAATGAAAAGACTGTTTTGGGGTGACTCCAAAGTGACCTCTGGATCAGCAGATCCCAAAGGGATCTGCCAACGGGTAGGAATAGGATTTCACTGGTGGCAAGAACTGTCTCTTTGGAGTCACACGTGGCACCATCTCACTGTTTGTAGCAGTGAGAAGCAGCAGTTTGGGCTTGTTCAGGGAAGAGGGGGTTTGCTCATACGTGGAACTTCGTCCTACAGACGACTGTCCCTGCTGAAAGGAGTGACAGCCACGCTGGCCGTCGTTTCCTACTCAAACTGCTTCGTAAGGGCTGTGCTCCACTGCCCTGCTGACACGACCCCCTAATTTGAGCAGGATAAACAGGGAAAGGAAGGTTGCCTGCACGTCTTGCAGCCAGAACTGGCAGACTGACTTCCTAGGGGTGCTCCATGCTTCGCCACAAGTTTTGATGGGCGCTTCTCCTGCGGCTGGGACACTCACAGCTGCCCTCTCCCACGTGGACTCTCTGGTGTCTAATAAGGTCATGGATGCTAGCTGGTGGAAGTCGTGCTTGCTAGGCTCTGCTCTGCGTGACTCCATGGTGCCCGTCGTGCAGTTTGTCCGGTTGCTGTCTTTGCCAGGCCTTAGCTCCTTCCCTAGTCACGCCCTGCTTGACCCAGCAGCCACATTGGCAGCTTTGGCTTGCAGATTTCCTTCCTGGTCCCTCACTCATTTGTGAGAACATCTCCCATCACTGCTTTGATCTCACAGCAGAGTTTTCCCACCTTGAGAAACGTAGCAGTGTCACCGGAACGAGAGTTGTTCTCGGATGGATTTCAGTGCGCTGCCCTGGTGACATAAAAGCCCAAAGCACAGTCGTCAGTGGTTAAATGTTAAGGAAATCTCTAGGACTAACTCAACCACTATCAGCTTCGCTTTGGTGTAAGTATGCTCAGTGCATTACAGCTAAACCTTTATAACAGAGGTGCTTGTGCCGCCCAGCATTGGCGGATGTGAGCCGCATCCATCCTGTGACCAAGGGGATGGCTGGCCACCCCTCCAAACTGATGCCTGTGTGACAGATCGAGAAGCAGTCTCTGCTGTCAGCTCAGCAGCTGCTCAAAGTGCCACCAGCCAGCAAACCTTCTCCTTCCTCACCACCGACCATGTTCCCTGTCTCTGAGGGTATTGTAGGCTGCAGAAGCAACCCTGGGCAGGAGACCAGTGGGTACCAGAAGCTCCTTAGCTGCAGACATTATCTTTCTGGTCTCTTATATGTGGTTGGGTACTTATAACTTCTTGCAAGGGACTGTGACAAGGTGAATGTGAGGTGAGTGAAAACAGAGGCACAGAGCTGCAAAACTTGAGGACCGTCTCACCACAGGAGACATGAAAGCCATATTTTTGGTAGCTGTTCACGTACAACCCTTCTTTCCTCATCCCTTCAGTACAGCAGCACCCACGTCTGCTCTGTTGACCAAAGTGGTTACTTGTGGAGCCTCATTTGACTTTTCGGTGTGAATTGTTGTGTTCTCTTCCACCTTCTCACAAATACAATTACAAAGTTCGAACCACAAGGAGCAGGAATTCATCTGAGTGTGAATGTGTAAAACAGCTTAACCAGTGATAAAGCTTAGCGCACATCCCTTTTTCTCACGTAAATGTTAAATGAAGATGCCTGCAAATGGGCGCAGTTGCTGGACATCTATTTATCGTGTAGAATAAATCCAACTTCTTATTTTACTTGTGAGAGTTTTAGAAATTCAGAAGCTGCAGACCTGCTTGGTTAGGACAGCCTGTCCCTGTGGCCAGGGCGAGCTCGTTCCTTGCTTGTGCTTTTCCACACTTTCACCCATACTTGCTCTTACAGAAGTTTTGTTCTTGGGTAAAATCAGAAAAATTTTGGCCCTGGAAAATATTTCCTCTTGTCCTGCCTGGATGGTCTTTCACTTCGGTGGCTGCATATTATATCTTAACTGTATATATCATTTATTAGTGATTCCTTTGCCTTCCAGCTCCCTACGGGGATTGGCTGGCCTTTTGACTTAGTGATGATTAGTAAATCCCAGTGACACACGTCCCCCAGATCCGAACTGCATTTCTACATCTTCTCTTCTGGGTTCGTCGGAGGACCCAAAGTCACTCAGCGGCAGCCTTTGACCGTCTCAGTTGTGTTGGGCTTTCTAGGGGCAAAAGCTCTTCTCAACAGCAAGGGTTTGTTGGGGAGCAGGAAGCCTGCTAGAGTAGGAGTGGGAAATTGGAAAACTTGGAGTACTTCAACCACCACCAAGGGCACAGAAAACCTGTTTTCTGACCCTGTCTTTCACCACCCCATCCCCAGCTTCCCTAGAACCACATCACTGCCTGTACTGGTCGCATACATGCAGTTTGGGATGTTCCTGGTGCTGAGCCGTGCAACATTTGTAGTCTGGGAGCTCTGCTGACGTTCTGGTTGATGTTATCGTATTGGCAGAGAAAGGAACTACTAGAACGCAGTGATTTTCAAGAGCCATCTAGGAGATTAAAGTTGCCATAGAGTGTGCGCCTCTCTCCCTGCACGTCTCTCAAATCCTGGGCACGTAGCTTTAAAATCCTTAGAGAAAAGGGATCCGGCAGCTCACCGAGAGATAGCTCAGAGCTGGCACCACGTATCTTGAAGACTCACATCACTGGCTGTGTCCATGCTAAGAAATGATAGTGCATCCTGGACCGCTCTCTGGCATTGAGGTCTACTGGCATGAAGTAGCCAGCACACACGCTACTGCGCTGTCCTGAGCTCCTGTTCAGGACAGCCACGTGCAAAACGCTGCTGAGAACAGCCCCCGGCTCGTGGTTCTCCCCAGGAGCTGCTTGGGAGAGCGCGGTTTGGCCCCGGCCTCAGCCGTGCCAGGGATCTTCTGGAAGCTAGAGAAGAGGTGCCAGCAGTAGCATCCCTGGCACCATTTCATGTCTCGGAGGAGGTGCAGCCAGCAGTCGTTCAGGTGACGGAGCCTTTGCCACAGCAACAAGATGGAGGTTGATCCTTTTCACAGGATTCCCTCCCTTTGTCAGTCCCTTTGTCTTCCCTCTCAGACCTGAGATTTTATTCTGATTACTGCTGGAACGACTTACTATTTTCAGCTGCTTAATAGTTTGCCGTTGTGATTGTATTTGATTGTGTTTGAATTTCTGTCTCCCCAAGGATAGGGAAAGGGATTCTATAAATATTATTTGATTTAATTAATAAATGTCAGCTTCTTTTGTAATGTAGTAGGGGAGCAAGGATCTGCGCTGGGAGAATGACCGGTAAGGACAGAAAGGCGTTTCTGGTTTTATTCCTGTGCCACCTGCGCCATAGTCCCTGTGCCACTGTTGCCAGAAACTCTAATGCCCCCACAAAGGACATATTATTTATTGTAAAAACCTTTGCTAAAGCCCCAAGGTATCGAAGGTAGATAATAAATCACGTGATACCTTCTCAGGTATTTTTTGTAACTCCCATAGTTGGCTGCCATGATCCACGGAAACCCCATGGTACAGATCCTGCTG
>NW_010407830.1:4448-7974 GCF_000710305.1 Buceros rhinoceros silvestris | reverse complement strand
AGGGGTGCGCTTGGTCAACACCTTCTTCTGGATTTGGGCAGTCGGACCCCTTTGATCCTTTGTAGGCCCTTCGGCAGGAGGAGATCGCAGTTATTTTGCGTCGCTATAATCTTCCAAGGCACACCTTGTTTCGGAACATGCTCTGCAGCCTGCTGCAAGCCCTGGTAGAGCTTGGCCAGGCGCGTTGACAGGGCTTCCGTGCGTGGAGTCAGACCGTTTGTCGGCAGCGCTCTCGGAGCTGTCCTGTTAGCCAGGGAGAAGGGGGAGCCTTTGTCTGATTATTTGGTTAACTGAGAAGACTTCAAATTTCTTGTTAATAACATTCTACAAATCTACAGGTAAAAATACACATTGAAAGATTTTAATTAGATGCTGCTGTGTCTTGGGGCAAATTAGTGATGATCCAGTGCCGTGTAGATTCTTGGTAGTCTGTTACGGTTCTGCATATGTTCTTAAATGGGTGGGTCTCTTCCTCGAGCTATGTTGGATAAGTAAATAAAGTGTCTGGTATTGTTGCTGTTCTGGGGCATTCTGTCAAGGTGGTAGTTGGGTGAAATATTCTGTGGGCCACACGCTGTTTGCTGAACTCACAGGAGCTGGTCTGCTCCTCAGCGAGTTAGCAAAGCAAAGCGGGTTTTGTTGTTTGGGTACTCTTCAGAGAGCTGCCCTGTATTTTTACCGGGGATCCTCCACTAGTGTGGATGCCACCATCTGCTTAAATCGATGGGAATCCCATGGAACAGGCAGAAAGTACGGCACTGAGTTTCTGATGTCTTAGAATTTACAATCAAATCCTTGGAGATGGGGTATGCACGGGGCAGCAGACCCAAAGTCCAACACCCTCCAAACGCCGTCAAGTCTTACCCCTGGCTGTTTCTTCCCCTGTGCTGTAAATATGGGATGGGAGGAGTCCTGTATCTACAGTGCCGGAATGATTATGTTCCAAACTAGGAATTTGAGAGTGGTTTTAACAAATGTTCTATTCATCTGTGAAATCTGGAAATGTATCCTGTCAATGGGGGTTAGTACATACAGACTGATGACTGCTGGAAAAAAAACGTGAACTTTTGTTTGAGCATAACTACTTGTTTTGATGGTAATTGAGGCAATTCCTTTACTTTCCACAAACACTCATTAGAGTGATATTCTGTAGAAAAAACGGTCATGTGCAGTGATGCATTTCTGTATCCGTATGAGTGCCTGGATGGGAATTCTGTGTGCAGCTCTTAGGGAGGCCTTCGACGGGTTGCAAATTTACCAATCAAGGCTAAAAAAAAATGGTGTCAGGTGATCTGGGTGACCAAGACACTGTATCTGAGTGGTGACTTCCTCAAATACACAAAGCTGTGGTTTCAGTGAAGAGCTTGTGAGCAAGCTCATGGGCAGGGGTACGTTAGCAATTACTCATTCAAGAATTAGTGAAAAACGGGTCTGCTCGCTGACATTGGGGGGAAGAACCCAAGACATCCCATAAATGCGTTGCGGGAAATATCTTGTAGCAGTTAACAATGCAAAAATGAGGGTGCACTTAGAAATGTTTAACCTGCTGCACTTGAAGCGTTTGTTATTGGAAGAGGTCTAGCCCAGATGGACAGACCCCGCCAGCTCCCTGAAGAGCAGAAATGTAACCCCAGAGCCGCGACACCATTTGGAACAGAACCCAAATGCCTCTGCCGACCCCATGAGGCGGAGAGGGCGAGCCAGACCCATTTATACCTCATGAGCTGTGGGCTGCCGTGGCTCTACCACCCATGAAGGCCCATTCCCTTCTCACAGGCCATCGGGACTATCAGTTCTCCCACGCTGCTCCCCTGAAATGTGCTTCAGAGGTTCCAAGAAGGCTGGTTTGCTGTGGCTCCTTCCTCCTTTTAAGTCTTTGCTGAAACTCACAACAAGGAAGGCCATTTTTAAGGGTGTATTTTTGTGACGTGGACATGGGACATGAATCGAGACTGACAGATTCATTTCACACAATACGTGGAGAGTGCTCATGCTTGTGGTCCATAGGTGCTGGTGCTGGTTACTGGTTTTGGTAGCTTAGCTGGCACGGCTACTTCCAGTTCCTTAGTTTTGGGGTTGTTTGTGTCGTTCCAGCCTCATCCCCGCAGTGTCTGCACAAGAGACCCCATCACGTATAGCACAAAGTCCTTCATGTGTTCCTTTCCTCTTTCATTAAAATGGTTTGCTGATACAATTGTTTATTTTTTACAATTTTAAAATTAAAATCCAGTTCCTAAAGCACTCATGATTAAACAACTTCCTGCTTTATTAGAATTTCTTCTGGCTCTCAGGCATGCAATGGCTGCCCTCTCCTAGTCCAGCCCACGCCCTGCTGTTAGAACTGGATGCTGCATCAGCATCAAAAGGGCCTTGTGTGGTCTGCCCGTCTGTCACAACATTCCAAAAGCAATTTCTGATGTTAACAAACCTTGGGTTTTATATTTTACCCAGTTAAAAATTACAGAGAATTTTGAAACCCTGCACCTTCAAGGCCAGTTAAATGAAAAGGCAGCAAATGCCACCTTTGGCAATAGGTACCTCCCAGATACTGCGTCTGCCTGTCAGCTGCATCTGTCTTGCCACTGAAATAGCAATTAAAAGGGGCAAACGAGTGAAGTTGCTACTAGTTCTAGATTTTGTTTAGAATTAGAACAGCTGGGGATGGGTAGAGATCTTTCCTTGTTCTCTTTCCTGAAATACCCAGTGTTTTGGTTCTTCTTTTGGGATTCCAGCTTGTCTCGGGATGATTTGCTGCCCAAAACCAGACCAGGGCTTTTCCGGTACACAGTCATCAAAAAACGACACCTACCAAGTTGTAGGGAATGATTCGTGCTCATTGTAGGCAGCATGCAGGTGATGACCCGAAAGTTGGCGAGACTGGGGAGGGTCACAGGATTTATGACAAAACGACTATGAAACGGTTAAGGACCCGTGCTGCGAGGCAGCCCTGTGCTTTAAAGCCTGTCACGATTCGATTCAACTCCTTTGTTTTAAGTGTTCTGTGATGAGACTGAACTCAGCCTTCCCAGCAGCTCTGGTACCATTGGTGTTGCTGGCCGCGAACACCCAACCCCCTGCGCCAGCCCCTCTCCCTGCGTGGCGCGTGCTGGTGCACCCAGCCCCGAGGGGTGCCCTGGCCCTTGCTCAGGATCCCTTTCCTCAACAAAACCCGCGCTCCGCACAATGCCTGTGGGTTGGGGGGGTTGTTTATGGTAACTGCTGGAGTTCAACGGTGGTTTTGCATTTTCCTTTATTGTTGTTAATTTGAATTTATTTTAAAAAGGGGAATTAAATTACCCAGACAGGAAGATGTTGATGCAAATTTCCTAACTGCTAAGATAATAAGATTGAAATTAGGAGCATGTACATGTCTTCAAGAAGCATCAAAAATACATAACTACAATTTAGGGACCTTAGAAAGCTTTCAGTTTCAACAGAAACGGGATTCCTTGACTTGCGAGGAATTGGAGTCTGTATTTTAAATGCCAGGGCCAAGCCTGAAGAGCTCTTCGCTTCCTCAGTGATT
>NW_010407830.1:3191-4285 GCF_000710305.1 Buceros rhinoceros silvestris | reverse complement strand
GGTGAACGACCCTTCCTGAGAACAACACCCTGCAACAGCCTTCTCCCCCTTCTCTCTAGGTCATCCCGAAGCCTCCCCAAACCAAGCACAGTGCGATTCCCCTTTACAGCCCGTCCCACCGTCCATCATCTTCATCACTTCCCCCAGAAATTTTGCAGGGCACCTCAAACGGCACAATGTTACGCCGTGGAGGAGTTGTAGCAGGTACCACCATGCACATACCTGTGTGTGGTTATTTTACAGCTCAGGAACGTCCATCCGGGAGACAGGCACTTCCGAACCAATCGAATGCTACAAAACCACAGCGCATCTATTATTTATTTCTCCTTTTGCGCCCAGCTAACAGCGCGTATTCCACCCAAGCTGACATATGTGCAGGAATTCCTCCCACGCTGGAACGCCCAGGCTTAGGGGTGGGCTGCAGTCAAGAAAATAATCAGCTTATAGCAGAGTGCACAATGTGTGTGACCCGCACGACGTGCGTAGGGTGATTCTGGCCAAGGGCATATCAGACAGCGCAGCTCACCCGCGCGTCCTGCGGGAGAAGACCGATATGTAAAAGTTCTCTTCAAAAGAAAACCCCACCACCGACATCATTCATTGACAGTCAGTATGAGCCACTCGGGTTTTATTTACACAGGTGTGTGTTTAAATATACCCACAATTAAAGCGTGGGGTTATCGGGGCATCCCTAAAACTTGTCTGTTCACAAGTAACTTTCTTCAAGCGCCAGGTTTTAACAGCTGATGATGAAGGGAGCTAGAAGGGGCGTGATTTTCACACCTGAGAGGACAGTTGGGACACCTCTGTACTAACTCTGTACTCTGTACTCTAACTCTGTACTGACTTCCAGTGCAGAGTACCAGCCCACATGCGGACTGTCCAGTATAAACTGGGAGCTAGCCAGCGAAATGAGTGGGCGCATTTATTTTATAAATACTACAGCACCTACCACCTGGTTCTCATTGCCTATGCAGTGCTGCCAGCTTGGAGATCCCCAAATGTTTTACCAAGGTTAACTGAGGAATAATCCTATTGAAATGAAAAAAAAAAAAAAAAAAGAGAGAAAAAATTCTGCAACAAAAAACTAAAGC
>NW_010407830.1:498-3026 GCF_000710305.1 Buceros rhinoceros silvestris | reverse complement strand
CCCCCCCCCCCCCACCATTTAACCAATGAGAAACCATCAAACAGCTACCTGGCAAGGCTTTCCCAGTAGTGCGTGGTGAGGCATGAGTTCATGCTTGCTGTCAAAACACAGTGCCATGACCACACCTGCCAAGCTCTTCCTCCAGCCGGGCTCATCCTTCAGGTTGCTTCTGGGGTCGAGGCAGCTGGTTGCTGTGGAACGGTGGCCCACAGCGAGACTAGATGTGGTTGTCCCCCCATTGCACCTGTGGCTGCTTTAATGTTGGCTGGGAATGATAAGGAGGACAGCAACGCTCATAACCCAGGTAGCAGTCTTCTGCTCCAGGGTCTTTTCATAGGAGACCTTCAATAAACGCTCCAGGATCTCAGAGGGTAAAATATGTTGACTACTTCATGCCAGTGTGAGGAGAAGGGGCATTGTTAACCTTCATCTTCACCACAGTTCTTGTTTTCTCAGTAATTCAACTTAGCTTCTCGAAGAGTTTCCCTTCCTTTCCCTTCTCCATTCTGCCCATCTCCACCGCGAGTCCTGGGGGCCTCTGTTCTCAGAGTGATTACACCAGCTCTCAGTTCATTGTGCTGTTCAGCTACTGTCACCTTCTGCAGATTCCTCAGGACAGGTTTCTTCTGCAAGTCCTTTCAGAGGAGATCTACCAGTGAGATGTCAATGATCACAGGTTAAAGAGGATGGTGCAATAAAATGGCAGGAGTATGTGGAACCGACCAGCAACTGCTGGCTGTCTTCTGCAGAGAACCCTGGCACTTCTCAAGCACCCCCACTCCATTTCTCTCTTTTCCTCATGCCCCTAAGGTGTGTTTTGGATTAGTCTAACTTAGAACACGAGCTTCTCAGCAACAGATATTTTTATATATTTTTTTTCCCATAGTGGGATATACGTACGTGTGGCACCGTATCGGTAACAACAGGAAAGGCATCAGCACAGGATGGATGCCTGTAGACAGGTTTAACCCGGTTTTGCCTGATCTGGGGAGCTGGTATCCCCACACAGTCATGTCTGTGCAAGGGAAGTGCATCCACGGACATTTCACATCTTCCCCGGGTACAGGATGCTGACCACAGAGCGCTTCGGACAACACCAGGGGCAGTAATGACCACCAACGTTAAAGATACCTTAATTTAACAAGTCCATAATGTCCACATTCTTGTGCAAAACTGACTCTTCTTTTCTCTTACCCACCAAAACCCCATAACCAGAATCACAACGTGGTGGGAGAAGTGACTTCGGTTTTTAAGGAATGCAGGATGCGGCTGAGACTGGCTTGGATAGATTTTCTGAATTTTTGCCTAGTGCTTAGAAATGCAAATCTTTAGATTTCTGATCTCGGGTTTGGAAATTGCAACCCTAGTAAACGTTTTACAGGCTGTTTGTAGCTGTCTGGTGAGCCAGAGCGAAGGCCTCCTGCATCCGTCGGTTTTCTCTCTAGTTAATTCGTTAAGCGAAGGAACCTTCCCAAAGGTCTCCTTGGGAGCATTTTGTAGCTTCCTAAAGAACCAGGAATTTTTTTTTTATGATAACACAAAAAAAGTATTTCAGTCCCCAGCACCTTGAATAAAAATACAGACCTGCCTTTTCACCGCTCCGTCTAATAGTTCAGCCCGATGCAAAGCCGGTGCAGAGCAGGAGCAGATGCTCTCTGCGGTGTTTACTTTCCTTGTCTGAGTCCTGAAAGGTGATTCCCTGACAGGACGTGGAGCACCAGCGCGGTGAGTCAGGTCCGCTTGGCTTATGGAGAACTGGGTAGACAAGGGGCAAGACAGCAGACAGCGAGGGCAGAGGGGCCCGTCCCAGTTCCCCTGCAGCACACGGGAGTGGGATTAAGCCTAAATCTCTAATTACATGGGGGTAATAGTCTCTCAGAACTCCCACTGCAGCAAAAGGGAGTTGGATCAGGCCCAAGATTCTAATTGCATTTTTCCTTGCCATTTTTGTTCATATATTTTGTTTACTCTGGCCCATCATTACATTATTTTGTAATTATTATGATGGGATTAGTGGCCATTAAATATCTGATTTCTGAGCGGTATGACTTGCTCCTAGTCACTGATGTCATTGATGTATGTCAGAAAGGCTTGTGTGTTCTGGTGGGCATGGCAAGAGTTAGATGAATTCATCTGATGATTGAGATGGATCGAGGCTTATACGTTTCCTCCCAGCCCTTCAGAGAGCCGTCCCCCTCCCCTGTGTGCGGCAAACAGCGCAGTGCAAGGCCACACCTGGACTTTTCTTCTCCCTCTCCTTCATCCTGGGGTCCACACCGAAGTGTCTGAATTTGTACTGTTGGGGATGGGCTTATCTAAGGAATTTGGAAAGGATGGAGCGTTACTGACTACTGATCGACAGCTACCTCTTGGAGAAAGCTTCCTGTCAGCTTGAAGCACCCCAACACACTTGTTCAATCTGCTCAGTACCAGGTTTCCTCCCGCTCTTCTGAGATCAACTCTGGAGCGGTGTCAATGTGTCACCTCCAGTATAGGCATTTGGGGGGGGGGGTCCACCCATAAACCCC
>NW_010407830.1:0-417 GCF_000710305.1 Buceros rhinoceros silvestris | reverse complement strand
GGGGGGGGGGGTCCCATCATGAACCCCACCCCCAAAATCACCGTTCTAGAGGGTACACCTCATGCCAGGCAAGGAGAAGTGTGCTCACCCTTCCAGAGGTCTACTGGCTGTGCCGTCCGGGCAGCATTAGAACCAAAGGACTGTACAGGGGCCCCGGTACACGATGGGAATTCTCCTTGACGACAGTGGGAGCTGCATGCGTCGATCTAGGCAGGACTCCAGCTAGATGACATCAGCGTGGGTTGGAAAACATCAGAGTAGGAAAAATCTGCTGGAGCAAGGGACATTTCTGCAGTCATTCCTCATGACGTAACTCTGCTTAGTCTCCCGTTAATAATGCCCTGAGACAGACGGGCTCTGCTTTAGTTCACGAGTTTACTGGTTTGTACTTCCAGTTTGTGACCCTAAAATATAAAT
>NW_010407829.1:0-1224 GCF_000710305.1 Buceros rhinoceros silvestris | reverse complement strand
GGTGAGTTTTCAGCACCAGTGTGGTGTGGGCGAGGCAGCTCCAGTGTGAGGGTATGTGGCTGTGTTGTCTGTTTCCCTTGTGTTGGAGCTTTCTCAGGTCTCAATGTCCTCATTTCTTCTTGTGCTCCATGGGCACAGCAAGTGCCTCGGTTGCCATCCCTCACATCTTGAATGCTTGTACTCATCAGCATTCTGCCCCTCGGGCTCTTCTTTTCTTGCCTAACAATCTTGAAGCGTGGCCAGGTCTTGCATCTCGGGAGTTTCTGGTTGGTTCTGTGTTGCACTGTCATTCTAGGCTGTGTCAGCAGCTCTGTTCTCCCAGTGTCCTCTTTCATGGACCAGGACTCATTCCCTGCATCCGTGTGTTCCTAGATCTTGACACCAGGCTCCTTGCGCATCCACCATTGCAGTCTGGATAGTAACTTCTTGTGAGGGACTATTGTCTTGAAGTCTTTTCTGGGGCTGCCATGGAGCCTCTTCACAGGAATGTTGTGGCCCCATAGGTCTTCTTTCCTGACAGTGTCAGTTTCTTGGAACTATTTGTCTTGCTGGGAGTTTTCTCTTGTCTTTAGCAATGTCTGTAGTGGTGTGTCATGTCTGGCCTGGAGCTGCTCTGCCCAGGCACGTGGGGTCAGGGTGGGTGGAACACCGAGAGGAGTCCGCGGTTCACATGTTGACATGTGTCACCAAGGCTCTGCATGGGATGACATGTGTCACCAAGGCTCTGCATGGGATGACATGTGTCACCATCTGGCTCTGTGTCACAGTCCATCTGCCATGGCACAGCCATGGTAGAGGGGTTGGGTGACTTTGTCTTGTAGGAGTGGAGTGGGTCACAGGTGAGTTGTGGTGTAGAATACGGCAAGTCAGAAACTAACCATTGTTTTTTCTTAATGTTTTTGCAGGCACCTTGCAATGAGCCCCTGGACAATTAAGCCTTTGGATTGGGATGGGGCAGTGACATTGGTTTGCAGTTCAGGATGAGGAAGTTCCAGGGCTAGGTGTAGAACTGGGGTGCTTTACCGTGTCACCTGGATGGGTGGTAGAACAGTGATGTCTTCAGCGCAGTGTTGAATCAGTGGATGTGCATTGTGTGCTAGTTCTGAATGTGTTTTAGTCTGTAATGAGAAACAGGATGAAGACGATACCAGCCAGGCTAGTGGTTTTCCCAGCTGCAGTTGCCTTTCTCTGGTTGTGGCCACTTCTAAGGCAGAGTTTGTGGAC
>NW_010407828.1:32896-33204 GCF_000710305.1 Buceros rhinoceros silvestris | reverse complement strand
ATCGGGCCTGGAGTCCCCGGGGAGCGGGTGGGTCCGGCGCGCCCCAAGGGAGCGAAGCGCGTGTTTTGTGTCACGCGTGGGGGACGGACGGCTCCGTTCCCCCGGGGGTCATACCGGGTGTCCGAGCTCTCTCCGAAGCAAGAAGGGCTCGATCCTGTCTCCTGGCCGAAACGAAAGGGGAGAAGACGGAGAGCGTTTAGTCCGTGGTTGGGGCACGTCGGCTGGCAGAGCTGCAGGTACAGCAGGCGGGTTAAATCACTGGGGGGTTTAATTACTGGTTTTGTTTTGAGGCAGGGCGTGGGGAGGTG
>NW_010407828.1:28251-32837 GCF_000710305.1 Buceros rhinoceros silvestris | reverse complement strand
GGTTAAATCACTGGGGCGTTTAATTACTGGTTTTGTTTGGAGGCAGGGCGTGGGTAGGAGCGTTACCCTGTAAGTGTCAGGCAGGGTGGAAGAAGGGTGCATTTGCAGTTACTTGTTTCTGTGTCATGTTTGAGTCCCTGGAGTGCACCGGAGTGACGGCAGAGGAGAGCTGTGAAGAGCATCCCAGTCGACACAGGCAGTGAAACCCAGGAGTTTCACAGCCCAAACGCTGCAAAAAGCAGGAGAGCTGCAAACAGCTTCATCTGAATAAAGTCCCACGTCCTCTCCTCGCTAACGGCTGAGAGCACCATGAGCTTAGCCGAGGGTTAGCTTACCAAAGGCCAAGGATTAGATGCCGCTCTTAATTACACTGGTGTAAGTCTTGAATAAATTAGTCAGGGGTAGAGCCCGGTCCGGAAAATCTGTTGAGATCAAAGGTTATCACGGTAGAGGAAGGTGTGAGCCCTCGGTCCTTCTTCTGCACCAGTGACACCGGATTGAGCGTTTGGCCTGTGACATACGACGATTATATGTGTTGGCCAGGTCTTTGGAGTGCCTCATATATGCGTCACCTCTGCAACTGAATTAACGACCCGATTGGAAAAAAAAGCCATCAGAACTCATAAAGCTTAACTTTGATTTTTTTCATCCTGAGGAATTATTGGTTTTCGATGGTTTTTAAATAAAAATGATTGAGAAGGCTTTTTCAGGCTTTCAGAAATCTTTCAATCTGAGCAGCGGGCAATGAATCTGTGCGATTTCAGGCCCCAAAATAAATAATTATGTCTACATTTATTTATTTATTTAACCCGGGGAAGGCAATAAGTCACTGAAAACAGAGTTAGAAGACAAGCTCTCTCTTAACCATGACTGTGCTTTGGTGTCAGTAGGTTTCTATCAGAACTGTGTTCTTAAAACCTGCAGAGTAAGACCTCCCCTATTTGATGTGAGGTCCTATATTCTCCTTGAAATGAACCTTCTCCCTTAGCACCAGCTGCAGCTCAGTTTCTGCCATTTTGCAGCCCATTTTGACTCTCTGCTCCTGTTCAGGGCTCCCCCCACACCGAGGTACAGATTGCTGATGCTGGTAGAGGCCAGACTGGGCTCCCACAGCTGGTGAAGCAAACTTCTTCTATCACACAGGTTCAGGCCCTGAGTTTTGAAGCTGCAACTGCCAAGTTGCCATAACTCCAGCAATTTGACTGCTAAAATTGCCTTTCCTTCATTTCCTCTGAATTTTCCATCAAAACAGTTGCATCCCCTTGAGATCCATAGAGTGCAGATTTTTTTTTTTTAATGCATTACATTTTTTGGCTTTGGAAACTGCTTTTGAGCAGTATGAATTATAAGCTGGTTGTGGGCATGGGGACATGGTGTCGCTTCAATTAACCCTTCTGAACAGCTGCAGAGCTGACTGGGGTACCAGAGGCAGGGATGCTGTGACCCAGAGAGGGGCCTGGCTGTGTCCCCCATTGCCCTGGCCAGCGGAACTGGCTGCTGCTGCTGAAAACCTGAGCAGTTAGAGTTGTCCTCCCAAATTCCTCAAGACATAAGTGGAGGTAGTAGGTTGCTAACAGCAGTGCAAACTTTGTAACGCAGCTACAGTGGAGGAATGGAGCAAATCTGCATCAACTTTCCTGGCAGCATTTTCCAACGTGTTTGTTTATTTTTAGCCCTCTCCCCCTGCCCCTTCTGCCTTCTCTCTCCATCAGGCTTTATTTCTCTGGCCATATGTGCACCATATATCACGCCTCATGTGGATTTAACCTTTAGACCCTTCTAGTTAGGCTCCAGCTGGTAATGCCTCCTCCTGCCCGCGCCTCTCTCCCAGCAGGGCTCACAGCACGTGTCTGATGCTGGAAGGCCGCAGTACCCGAGCTCACTGGACGGCTGTGGTATGCTGGTGGCTTGCCAGGGCCAGCGTCAGAGCTGCTGCTTGCGGGTCCGCTGCCCTCGGCTGCCTGGAGAACTTGCCTGTTCATCGCTGTTACTTTGGTCTGCGCCTCCCTCATCCTTTACCCCCCTCCTGTGCCAGATCCAGTGCCCAGCTTCCCAAAGGAAGCCTCGTGAATCCTGTGTAGGGCTCGGCAAGGTCTCCAGGAAGTAGGTTCTTGATGTGAGGGGTCTGCCTTGAGCTTTGAGTTCTGCCTACTCCCAAAATATGCTGCTGGCTTGGCCTCTCGCAGCCCTGGTGGAGGCGGGCGTTCGGGGTAGGTCCAACAGCGGTAGCTGCTTGTGCCTGAAGAGGTAGGCGCAGCCATCTGTTATAATTAACTTGGCTTCATCTCCTCTTTTTTTCTCCCCCCGTTTTCCCCTCTAACCATCTCTGGATCTCTCACTGCTGCCCAGTTGCAGGCAGGCTCAGAGGGCCCCCCTTTTGCCAGCCCTTGCTCCCCTCAACCCCTGTCGCTTCCTTTCCCTCCTCCTTGCAGCTGCTGGTAGTACGTGCTGGGGCCGCCAGAGCAGGCTGAGGCTGGATTTTAGGGTGTGGGACTCGCTTCTGGCTGCGGGGTGTAGGAACCTTATGGGGCTGGTAGGGTATGGAGGAAAATAAACTCACTCCGTTTAGGACCATGAAGCTGTTCTTGGGACAACTTCCCTGGTCCCTCCAGTGCTGTTATTACTGCTATCACTTGGGGTTGGTTGGTTTTTTGTTTTTTTTTTTTTCTTTTCTTAAGGGCAGATCAGCCCTACTAGTGCAGTAAGCAAAACTCGCCCTTGCCCTTTCCCTGCCCTTTATAAAGTTCTATAAATTGGCCGAGAAGAGGAGCCGTAGCGGAGTGCCTGCGTCTGCCAGGGTGCATTGCCCACGTGGCCTGGCTGGGTGCCTGGTTAGCAGCCGTGGACTCAGCCCACAGGAAAGCTGAGGCTGATGGATGAGGGTGCAAGGTTGTGGGGCTGTTGAGGGTTACGGATCGTCGATGCCTCCTGCCCTCCCTGCCATTTAGTGGGGGGTTTCAAAATACTCTGTGAGCATTAATTAGTTCCAGCCTGTCTCCCTGCCCCAGCAGTTTTCTGGCTGGATAAACTGGGACCCAGAGAGGTTAATTGAACTTTGTATCCTTCTGACTCCAGAGGAAGTGGAGTTACACAACCCTCTTGGAAAACCAGGTTGCTGATGACCCACCTGAAGTCACACAGAGAGGTAGTGTTGGGGCTTAGTGTGTTGCTCTGGTAAGCTGGACTCATGCCCCGTGCTACTGCCTGGCATCTCCCCTGCTTCCCTCTCATCTGGCCCTTTGCTTTGCTTAGGGAAGAGGGGGAGAATAGAAATTAATATCTTAATTACATTAAGAAATAATGAGAGGAACTGATACGTGGGATTAATTACAAGCAAATTCCCAAATTGATTTGTGAGGTCTACGTGTAGCTGGCTCTGCAGCGATGTTTTGCTGGCGTGCTGGCTCCCCTGGCTCGTGCTGGTGCCCTGTGCCAGGCTGTAGCTGCACGGCCCTGGGGGATGCTGACGAGGGAGCAGGAGAGGAGTGGGTGACAACCTCTTGGTCATGGCATCTCCTCTGCCCGGTGATTCCATATCAGACTGAAGTGGGGAGCTGGCTGTATCGGGTAGGCTCCAGTGCTTGGGGCCAGCAGCGTGTGCAGGAGGGGCAGGAACGTGTTTTTTGTTGGGTTTGGGTTTTTAGTTCTCTTCATTCCTTCCTGCATGCCAGCTTGCTCCCTCTGATGAATGGCTGAAGCACAACTGACAGCCTCTGGAAGGAAGGTGTGTCTGTCGTGGGCTGGATTGCAGGAGAAAAGCTACAAAGAAGTTCCTGTTATTAAAAAAGAGACCTGAGGTACTTGACTTGTGCTAGTGTTTGCAGTGCAACAGCTTCTTTCTGAGTGTGTTCAAGTGCAGCTGGGGGATGGCTCCTGGGAGATGATGAAAGGCTCAGCAACCTCGCTGCCTGCTCAGGGTGCTCCGGGGTGCTCAGCACCCTGCAGGGTTGGACCTCGATGCAAAGGGATGCTTGCCAGCTTTGTGCTTGTGTGCCTCGCACCAGCCTGTGCTTCCTTCTGCATCATTGCCATCTAGAAAGCCTCAGCACCTGGAGCTCAGCTGACAGTCTCCAGATAATAAATTCCTGTCAGTTTTATAGCAGAGCCACTTAACAGATTAAAATAACTGTGTATCCCGCAAAAATTCAGATCTTGGCAATTAACGGATTGAAGTGGCAAAGCTGTCAGGAACAAAAAGGCAGAGGGTTTAATACCAGGGAAACTCGAGTTGTCTTGGGCCGTGGGTAGGTCTGTGACGGGAGAGAAAAGGAAACTTCTGTCACGCTTTGCTGGTGAAATCCCACCCTGAAACCTCTAGGAGCAAACCCAGGCTTTCTAGGATGTCCAGAGCTTTGCTGTGGTGCAGGAGGTGGGGCGGCCTCCAGTTGCTCTCTCCTGCTGGTGTATCTAGTGATGGATGTGGAAATACAAAACAGAAAACCATTCTCAAGGCATCCTTGTCTGTGGGACAGGTGGGGCAGGTCTGGTGCATCCACAGGTGCCGTTTCTCAAGCACTTGCCTTCCTTCTGGTGGGCTTGGGAAAGATTTTCCCGGCACAGCAACCTCCTTGCAAAAATACCCGTGT
>NW_010407828.1:25367-27948 GCF_000710305.1 Buceros rhinoceros silvestris | reverse complement strand
TGAGGAATGGAGTGAGTCCTGCTAAAATCGGCACCCAGTCACCTCGGCTACTAAACCAGCTGTGGTCGAACGATGAGCAGCCTGCCTCGTATGTCTCGTTTAATTAATCTACCCACTGCGCTTCAAAGCGCTCTCTGAGATACCTGTGAAACAATAAGCAGTCAATGAAAACCCTGTTAATTTTTCACTGGTAATTGCAAGAATGAATTTTACCCCCATTACATGGGGCAGAGCTCTGTGTTGCAGCTGTGACTGATGGGACTATAAATATTGATTGAACAAGACCTGGTTGCTGTGCAAAACAGTGAGCCTTGGGACGTCCAGGTACTTTTCCTAGCTTGGTACTTTAAAAAAATAATATCAGGGAGTGAGGGAGAGAATGCAAGGATTCCATTTCTTTGCTGGTAAGATGCTAAATAAATTCTAATGCAGCTGGTATGTGTCTTGTTGAGAAGAGGTGATGAGCACCAGAAGATAAATACTTTTAGTTCTGCTCTGGAAGGATAGAAAGAGCTGGCTAAACCCTGCTGCTGCACTCCGAAGGGGTGTCGGAGGTGGTGATGCTGCCAGGGTGAGCTGGGCTCGGAAGTGTCATGGTCTGTCTTGTAATCCCCTTCTCCTGCCAAGGTCCCTGTGGAGCACCCTGCATGCTGCTGAAGGGATCGCTCTGGGCTGTAGCATCCCTTGCCGGCTGGTGTGGTGTGGCAGAGTCCCCTTGGTGGGTGACAAGGAAGGGCCCTTGCCCCGGCAGCTGGGACTTTAGGAGGGCTCAACTCTGCCCCATGGCCCTGAGCCCTTGGTGATCCTTAGGGGTGGGTGTGACAAAAAAGTCCCGCTTTTGAGCAGGGAAGTCTCTGAAATAAGCTCTGTGTCCAGACGCCGAGGCGTCATAGATACGGCGCATATGTTGTGAAGTGTCTCTAGGCTTGAGAAAGATGCTGACTACTGGGGAAGGTGTTCTTCCCTATTTATCCTTTCACCACTCAGATATGTACAGAGATGGGTTATTTACTCAAAAACCCAGGCTGTTTTCTCCTCCCTGCTCTTCCCTTCCATGATAAGGGAACATCATCCTGATTCAGTTCGATGTGCTCATGGCCCAGGGCCTGTCTTGGCTGGGTTTGCTTCCTCTTGCTCTGCCGAGATGTCTCTTGACTCTGGCTCTGCAGTGTGATCCGTACCCGCCCATAGGCATGGCCCAGGGCCTGTCTTGGCTGGGTTTGCTTCCTCTTGCTCTGCCGAGATGTCTCTTGACTCTGGCTGTGCAGTGTGATCCATACCCGCCCATAGGCAGGGGAACTTGGCACGTGGGATGGCTGCAGGCTAAGGGCTATAAGCAGCTGTGCCTGGGGAAGGCAGGTCTGTGGAGCATTTTATGGTACCGGGACTAGAGTTTTTCTTTATGTTGCAAAGCCGAGAGGTTGGTTGTACGTGTAGAGACCAGGGCAGAGCCCTGAGCTGCTCTGGTTTATTGGGCACGAGCTGGATGAGCGAGCAGACACTGGGAGGGCAGCACTGGGAGAGGCAGCCTTACAAATAGCACCGTCTTATAAGCTCATGTAAATGTGGGTGTAACATTATAGTCCCAGGCTGTGTAGTCCCCAGGTAGCTGGGGTTTGAGCAGAGATGTTGTGAGCCAAATGTTTTTCTTGGATCCGTGAATATGCATGTCCAGTGCCTGCAGCCCAAGGGATGCCAGTTTGGTACTTCTGGGTACTCTAGTCTCTTTGCCTGGTGGAAAAAACAAGCTTGGGAGAAGCCGTGGAAAAGCAAAACCAACCTACTGCAGCTGGGAGAGAGAAACGCAGCTATAACCATGAGAGCAACCCAGCATTCGGTGCAGTAAAACCAATTATGGGGAATGTATCTGCGGAGAAAGCAAAAGTAGGATCTGTTTAAGAAAGTCATTTGTGTGAAGGGGTAATTATGTGTAGCCTAATGACAAAGGGTGCAGTGGATTGACTATTAATTGAAGTAGCGTGAGCAGGAGATTGCTGGTGTTAGCTGTGTGTTTCTTGCTGGCTTCCTCCTGTTTAAAGAAGGAATGAGTGAGGAGAAGCAGATGATGGGGGGAGCAGTTTGCTCTCAATCCACTTTCCCATGCAATGAAAAAGCCATTTCCCCCCTCTTTCTCTCGCAGTGAAATGTTTGGATTTTGCCAGCAACACTTAGCACAGTTGCTTACTAAGCTGCAATTAAATTGATTTCCCACCCTCTTTCCCCTTTTTGGTTCCAAAATCTCAGCAGGAGTCAGTGTTGCAGGAAGAGTGAGCCAAGGAGGAGATCTTGGGGCCTCATCTTCTGCTCATCTAAATCAGCATTGCTCCACTCTTCCTGTGTATTTTCATAGCAGCTGGGTAAGGTGGGCTGTCTAGATACAGGTTTTCCCATGTAGCTGCTGCTCTGGTGGGGGAGGGCAGCACTAGGTTGGGCTGGATCTGTCTGTAGGGTCCCAGAGCTGCCTGGTGTTGAGTGTCCCAGTGAGGCTGGGGCTCTGGCTGCCTGAGGCACGGGAGTGCTGAAAGGAGGTTTTCTCATCTTTAGCGTGTGCCAGTGGAAAATGATAGGTGGCGACAGGTTC
>NW_010407828.1:11261-25197 GCF_000710305.1 Buceros rhinoceros silvestris | reverse complement strand
GTTCAGGTGACAGTTGTGGTACTAATAGTTTGCCTTCAATCCCGTTGTTTGGAAGTTCCTTAGGAGCCTTAACTAATCCTTGCTGCAGCCCTGAGGGAGCGAGAGACGTGTGGTATCACGGAGAAGCATTTCAGGAAGGAACAATGTGCTGGTTTCATTTGACTGTGGGACACACACACACAAACACGCTGGCTTGGGGACTGTCCCCAGCCAGAAGGGATGCGGATGCCTTTGTTGGTGGTAGCAGCCGTAGGGCTGAGGGGAGCCTTGTGTCCGCTGCCAAACCCTGCCTTGCTGCACATAGGCAGGAATTAGCGATGATTTACTGCAAAGCAGCTCAGGCTCTGGCTTTGTGATGTTATTTGGAGGAGCAAGTGAGCCTAATGATTGCATCTTGTCTCAGGAAGGACCGTGGGAAGTGTGGTGCCAGAAGAGAATTGATTCAGAAGCAAAACAGCTTCATTTTCAGATCAGCCTGAAAGACAAGGGAAAATAGATTATTTGTCGTCTTTTTTTTTTTTTAATTTTATTTTTTCCCCTCCGTCTCAAGAGCATCTGACTGTTTCAGCCTTTCCCTCCTTTGTTTTCTAGTGGAAATGCCGACAATAAACCTGATTGGAAAGTGATACCAGGAGAACAGGGTTCGCGCGGTGCAGAAACAAACGAGCTCTGAAATCACCTTCTATTCTCTAAATATTATTCACAGAGCAAAGGAAATTGAGATGGATTTTCTTTTTTTTTTTGAAGCCACTGAAGGAATAAGTCCAAAGGATGTAATTTGGCCCAAGCAAGGAGAGCAAGGCTGCTTTGTCCTGCCTTTCTAAATAGCTTTGCCTGCATTTAGACACACACCATTTCCTCCTCAAGGACCACTGTTGGCATCCGCCAGTTACAAACACACCTCATAACGCATTATGGAGGCACACGGCTCATAAAAAAGACAGGAATACGTTCAGTGGTGCAGGCCTCAGTTGCAGCCCCCCCAGGCTGGGCACAGTTTGTGCGCACCTTTTCTTTCTTGTGCATTGAATTTTTAGCTGCTTGTCGTTAGGTTGGATGGAGAAAAGATAGGAGGGAGGACTTACACGCATGAGAAGGCTCGTTTTCAATGGCTTGGGTCAGTTATTAAGCATTGATTTTTAGATTTTTTTTTAAAGAGATTTTTCCTCTGAGTAAGGGTAATCTGCTCTATCCAATTGGTTGATTCAGGGTCCTTTAGGGTGGAGTAATATCCACTCATAAACTTTGGGGTCTGCCTTGGGGGGTGTTTGGGATGCAGCCCCTTTCCACTTTGACCTTGCCTAGTCAAAATGCGAAACTTGGGGTCTGTTTGAGGAAGGTGGGTGGTTTTTTCCAGTGAGGTGAGCAGTGGGAGGACACAGAGGGGCTGCTGGAGCTGGCATCTGGGACCTGAGATGGGAGGAAATCTCTTGTGTTACACAGTCCTGCCTTCCGGCAAATGTGGAGCTGGATGGGGAGGGAGTGGGGAAGACCTCCTGGCATGATCATATGGTGTGATTTGGGGAGAGAGAGGCTCAAACATGCACTAACCAGCCTTCTGCTCCTGCAACTGGGATCAAAATGGATGAACATCTGTATAAGGCTCAAAGTTACACCGTGTACGGCTGCATACGGTGTACTGCTTGTGGTATTGTGAAACACTTTGTGAGAAGCCCTCCCACCCCACAGGAGGATCTCTGGTTTAGGTCTCTTAAAAAAAGAAAGAACGAACCACTGTGCAGCCTTTGGGGATGGGTACTCAGCCCCGGTGGTCCTGTTCTGCTGGCCCTGACATTGGAGAAGCCGATTTTGGGGTGACGAAGACATAAATGTTGCCTTGGTCTGACCAGCATCAGCTCTCCCTGCCCTGTTGCTGTGGCATGAAGGAAGGGAGGGATGGACAGACAGACAGCTTGCTGTGTTGTGTCTTGGGAAGCCATTGGCAGCAATTCTGCTGTGGGGATGAAATTCTGGGACGCGAGAAGAAAAATCAAATTGCCTTTTTTTCTTAAGTTTTGACATTTTTTACCATTTAATTAAGTACCTACAAAGATTCTCTTCTGGGTGTTTGAGGAACAGGGCTGAAGGTTTAAAGTGGAGCACGCTGCTGTACCTATCGCCACTTTAACTTGGCCCCTGTTAAGAGAGTGTAGTTTGAGTCCTGCCTGATGCAGTAATGTATAAAAGTAACTGCAAAACATGCTGGGCAGCTCCTGCTCCCATTTCGAGGAACTATTTTGGTTTTTGCATATGGGTCCCTGCAGATCCCAAGGCTGTAGATGGAGGACAGCGTCATGCACTTGATGCAGACTTTTGTGTCATTCTTGATGCTCTGGCAGCCAAGGGCTTCACGAGCACCTATAATTGTATTTGCACAGCTGCTGGATAAATCAGGAGGTACATCCCACTTGCAGAGGTGATACTTGAAGGATTTAGTTGGCACTAGTAACAGTGAGAAGATCAAGCCTACAAACAGACGGAAATCTGCGGAGACTTCAGCTACTGTGGTCTTAGGAAGTGTCAGGTATTTGCGCAGAATTAGGCTTTGCAGAGGCGTCTCACTTTGCCTGGTTTGGTGGCATTCTTGGCGGGGGGCAGGGTGGGAAGTGAAATATTTGAGCCCGTTAGAATTAGAGAGGCTTCACTGGAAAGAATCTGTCTGATTTGAAGTCTTAGCCCCAGAGCTTGGAGGAGAAGGGACATCTCAGAACAGAGATCGCCAGGATTTTGTAACAGGACCAAACCAACTTTTTTCTTCCCTGGTTTTATTTGAAAGAGAGTCTGGTTCTCCCTGCCCAGCATTCAACACCCCTGCAGCAGAAAACCAGTCAGGACATTTGTGAATGAAATAGCTGAAATTTGAAATTAGACTTGCAGTTGGCAAAAAATGAAAATTGGGGGATGAAAAGAGTGGTACGTTTGTGGTCCCCACTGCTGCTGGTGACATGGTCCCCATTACTGCACACAGATATGAATGTATCTCCTCAACAGGGACCTCCTGGATTCACCCTTGCACTCAGACACAACATTTCCAAAACCAAATGTAAAATACAAACACAATCTACCTCGCATGGTGAGAGTGAGGACTGCCAGGCATCCAAATCCTGAGAAAAGTCGTACAGATGCTGTTCTTCACCTGAGGCACCGTGGGGCTTGGGGAGGTGAGGACACCTTGCCTTCCAGAGGCAACGTCAGCGAAGGAAAGTCAGCTCCAGGGTGGGCTTTGCAAGCAGAAGCTCTGCTAGCACACGTGAGGCAGGAGGAAATCGCGTCAGCACTCGAGGACACTGGCTGCTGGGAGGTGAAGTACACTCAACCTTCCTCAACAGACACGAGTGTCATTCTGCAAAACCGGATTTATTTGCTCTTGGTGCTTTATTGCCTCCTTTGGAGATCAGGCCGAATCCTGACACTGGATGTGCCCCAGGAGTGAAGAACATCTCTGATTTTAATCAAATCCTTGAACATTTAACCAGAGCATCGCGCTTAGACTGCAGCTGGGGCAGAAGCTGGTGTACAGGCACTTGCTGTAGGTGGACCAGCATGTGCAGGGGCTTGTCCATGAGGTAGCTGGAACGGGGCTTATTAAAAAAAGTGTAATTTGCACCTTCTAATCTCAGCGATGCCTGTGTGCAGGCAGTCCTGCTTGGGTTAAAAACTTATTCTGCTTCAATTAATTTTATATCAATATAAGCTGAATAATTAAAGGTGTGATTGAAAGGCCAGGTAGTTATTTCCCTTCCGTCTGGTGCGGAGGCTGCGCTGACATAACTGGGGAGGTGGGAGCACCCGGCAATGCGGGTGTTTGTCCAGCTGAAACCTGCCTGCACTGTCTCGCAGCCAAACAGTTGGGGATTTCTACCGGTAAGTATCAGTTGGGATCAACTAATTTTTGATAGGGATCTGGTATTAACACTGCTTTGGGCATTGGCACCAGCTGTATGTGTGGCCTTGGGCCATTCTCTTCCTGAATACAAGGTGTTCTCCCCATCTTCAGCAGCCCTTACTGTATCCGAAAGATAAAGTAGATGAATTCCCACGTTTTTTCCTTATTTCCAGAAACCGTGTTTCAAGTCTGTAGGCCAAGAACGGCTGTATTTCTCAGGCGTTTCGTTACGGTAGGCTGCGATAGATAACTGGCCATTTCTGCAATAAAATCACAGGCACCTTTTCAGAATACTTTAATTAATCCACTGAAAGAGTAAAAACTTTTGGAGTGTAAAAGCTGGGAATCTTTTTCCTTTGAGAATGGACTAACCCTTGACCTGAAAAGTGTGATACATCTCTAGTTCTGAGATGCAGCTAAACTCATGCTGTACTTAGGATTTCTTTTCCTCCCCCAGTAATCCTTTCCCAGTGCCTCAAGCACAGATACAGGAGATTAATTTGCTGAAGGTCTTAAAGTTTTCTCTGTGTTACAGGGACCCAAATTCCACACGGGGCCGGCTTTCACTGAAGGCGGCTTTAAAGTCACCCAGTTCAGCCCAAGACATGCTTAAGGGCTTTTGCCACATGGGATTTGGTACTGAGAGAACATAGCAGGAAGCCAACGCTTGTTTTTCTGTAAGCGAGGCTGATTTCAGACGTCGTAAGGAGCACGGCGAAGTTTGATAACGGAGCAGCATGGTTTAGTGCCTTCCCTCGTGCTGCCTGGCTGTGTTCTTGCAAGGAGCCACAGTGTGATTACAAGGGCCGTTAAATGCCCTTAATATTCATGCTGTTAGAGAGAGCATTACTCCTGCAGGCTCTGCTGTCTGCTGCTGTTTGCAATAGCATCGCACTGATGATTAAATCACCGATGCCGCATTGAATAGCACGTGAAGCTCCTCCAGCCAGGAGATTCAAAGGCAGAGTTAAATTCCTCCTGTTTGCCCACCTCCTTTTTTTTCTCCTCTCTTAAGTAACGACATATTTTTTTAAGCAAACAAAACACAGGGGGGATGTCTTGGAGGCATGAAATGAGACGGGAAACAAGCCCCTTGTGGAGAGGTTAAGAGAACAGGGGAAGGGAGCTGGGGGGGCCAGGGGCACACATGCGTGATGCAGTGCTGCTGTACACGCTGCTTCTCCTTGTACTTGTTTCAGTGGATGGGAAAAGCAGCAAACTCAGTGACTGAGAGAGATATATGTATCTCTATACATACTTGGTAGTGCAGCATGGCGGGTGAGTGGCAGGAGGTGCTGTGGTGGTGGCATAGGAAGGCTTTTGGAGATGAAGCCGGCAGGTACTTATTGTGAAAGAGGCCCGTTCTATCCTCATCTCTTCTGGGTGCTGGGTGGGAGCTGCTCCCCATTGGGTTTTTCGCTATGGATCAGTCAGTGTTGCGTTTGAGGAGTGACTGTTCCCCACCATGCCCGGGGCTGTCCTTCCAGCTCTGGGGTTTCCTGGGCTGGCGCCGGGAAGCAGCTGTTTACCCGTCAAAGCCTTGTCCCCCGCATGCAGCCTCAGCTGCTGCAGGAAGGGCTTTAGCCTGCCAGTTATTTTGGAGAAAACAGCCAAAAGCAGTTTCTTGTTAGTTACCCTGCTTCGCTCATTTGACTGCTCCCCATCCCTCTCAGTCCCCCAAGGCTGTGTCCTCTCTCCTCTGCCTGCTTACCCACTCAGCTGCAGGTGTCACAAGTGGGTGGCTTGCTTCGGAGATGTCCCAGTGCTTCCCATTTGGCCCCAAAATGTGTGGTGTCCATCTGCCATGAAGACTCAGATTTATCTTGTGGGACCAGAGGCTTTGAAAAGCCTGTGGGTGTTTAGGAGAGGGGTGCTGAGCCGAACATCCTTGTCCACGGGGAAACACTCGGGGGCTTTTCCAAGGCTGGTTCCTGGAGGCACTGCAGTAGCCTTAGCAGCCCCTCTTTTCTGCACTGGCATTGCCGGGTAGAAGGCTGGCACCTCCACAAATGACTCGTTTCCATGGCTTGCTTTCACGGGGTCTCGGTGAGAAGAGTCCTGACGGGGTGGCCATTAATGAACCTGTCGGTTAATCGCTCCCCCGTCGGTTTCAGTTACAGAGAGCAGTGTGGCGGGGATGCCTGGCTGGGCACTGGCAGGAGGCTTTGCTGAGCCTCCATTGATTTTCGAGCTTGTCACGCTGTTCATTAGGAGAGGGAGCATGAACTAGGTGCTTAGCAGAAATGCTCCGAGTCGATCCTGACAGAGCAGGTTTCCCCACTGCCTGGTTAGGAGGGAAAAAATAGTCTTGCCCAAATGTCCTCTGCTTCTAGAGCACTCAACCTCAAACCTCCCATCTTCCAGGGATGCTCAGCAGGACATCTGTCTGTCTGTTCTGCCACTGCCTCCCCACAGGTTTGCCACAATGAGAGTGAAGAAAACGGTGTTCTTGGTTTGGGGGATAGTTTTCCGCCTGTCCTTCTCCCTTGTCCTGCCAGGCTCCCGCAGCTGGGTCCCAGTTGTGTATTGGGCTTGATGCGTCCCTTTTTCATGCAGCTTGTGCCAGAGCTGTGCTGATCGAGGCAGTAAATCAGCTTGCCCGTGCTGGGGAGATGAATGATGGGTGTAATGTGAACTGAGGGAGAGCAGATAAAAAAAAAGAAAAGAAAGGAAAAATCGGGAAGAAAATAAGAAGATAGTATAAGAAAACAGTGTACTCACCAAGGGATCGGCTAAGAAATGAAATCTGTGCCTCGACCAGGGCCCCTTGGCACAGCAGCGTGGTCCTGCTGAGGACTCGGAGTGCTGCAAGGGGACCTGCTGGGGAGGGAATAGGGGGTTCCCATGTGTGCAGAGCTGCGCTGGCAGCCCGCCTTCCGTCCCCTCGCTTGCTGACAGCAGCTAATGGATGGCAGAGATAAGGACGAAAGCCAGTTATCTGCAGCTTGGTCCGAGGTGCGGGACTGACTGGAGGGCACCAAATGGAGCTAAATCATAGGGCAGTTTATAGTCTCTCCATCTACAGCCCTGGGAAGGTTTGAGCTGAGGCACGGTTGTTTGAATGGCTCTGCAGCTCTTAAGGTTGCAACTGCTCCGTTTGCTGCCTGACTTACCTGGATTTTCTTTTTGGGTTTATTTTTTTTTTAATTTTGAAGTGCTTTCCTGCTCGTGAAAGGCTGACAGCCCCCAAGGCTTAAGAATTCTGCTGATTTTGGCTGGCAGTGGTGGTCTGTGGGCCTCTGGGCTGCCCAGACGGTGTCCCCCAGACCTGGCCTGTGCTTTGGAGATGGAGAAGGGTGTCTGGAGTCAGTGGCAACTCCACAAGTAAGTATCCACTTGGAGCTGAATGGAGCCCGGCAGCTCCCCGTGGGCTGCAAACCAGATGTTGGGTGGCAGTGATTTAAAGTCTCTGTCATCTGGAGACAAACCAGTGATAATGATTCTCTTTTTATAGATGTGAATTTCAAGGCAAATTAATGGGGGGGATGCTTTGTAAAATTAGCTACTAAGCTAAGTTTAGTGAAATCTTAGGCAAATTTAACTAAAAAACTGAGCTAAATTTAGCTAAAATCATTGGTGAATTGTTGTTCTTGGTGGGGGAAAAGCAGCCACTGGAGGGGAAGGTGAAGAGTTAGTAACGCTGATGAAGTTGTAACACTGGTCAGTAGTTTAGGAGCACGCCCCCACCTTGAGTATGCTGCTGAGTTTTGGGCATCTCACTAGGATGGGTCCTGGGTTGGAAGAAATCACAGTGGATGATGGAAAGTTGTATGCAGGGAGCGAGTGATTCCACCTTCCTGCTGCTGGGCTTCTGCGGGGTCAAGCACTTGATATCTGGCAGCAGGAGGATTTGACAAATGTGTGGCCACCCTCAGCCACAGCTTTTATAAAAAGAAGGAAAAAGGGATGGCGAACAAAAGTCTTGTGACTGGGGACTGCTGGCAAAAAAAATTGGGGAAAAGCATGACTCCTAAGGGAGCTGCGTGTAGCTAACCAAAGCAGGGAGGTTTGCATCTTCCTGGATGATAGCGAGGCAAGGTGTCTGGTCGGATGGTTTGGGAATGATTCATTTTCTGAGGTCGGATATGGAGAAAAAGCAACGCTGTTTTGTCCTGTGCTCTCGAAAGTGAAATGTGAGGAAGGAGAGATGAAGAAGAGCCTTTGTGGCTGAAGGAGGAGATGAAAAAGGGTGAGGTAAAATTCAACTCTGCAAGCCTGGCTGTCAGCCAGGAGGCTGTGGTGAACTTCTGCCGTGTGCCTTGGGATCTGTTATGACTAGGAGCACTTAGGAGCTATTTTTCCTACAGCAGAGCTACATCTTTCTGGAGATGTTAAGCTGCCGGAGACAAGATGGATTGTTGCAGATGTACAAAGGGCTTGCATGTACGTTTTTCCCTTTATGCCAATTTATGTTCAAGATAGTTGTCAGCCCTGTGGAAAAGGATTCCTGGTAGTGGATTTAGTGATGTGCTGGTGACTTCCTGCCTTTTGGCTTTTCCCAGAGGCACTCCCAGTGGACTAACCAAGGGCCAGCAGTGGTGAAGCCAGTCTGTGGAGCCAGCACCTCCTCCTCCTCTGCTGAGGAAAGCTGGGGAGCTGATGTCCCCTGTGGATCAGGAGAGACTAGAGATACAGTTTTGCGGACTCTGCATGCCTCACCTGGCTCTTACCTGCCCATCTATTTTGAGCCCTTGGAGCTGGCAGAGTTGTCATATCTGAGTGCTGCCGTTGAAATCAGAGTTAGGTGGGCTTATGCCAGGGGCAGTGGTGTGGCAGCATCCCTGCCTGCAGCAGCGGGGATGGGGACCACAAAATGGGACTGAAGGCTAACCCCAGAGCCTGCACCGCTGGGAGGTGAGGAAGGGATGCAGGGCTGGTTCAGCGAGCAATCCAGGGGTTTGCTCAGCATCCCTGCCTTGCTTCTGGGGCAGGAATTACTGCAGCGCTTTCAGGCAAATGGCCTTGGAAGAAACATCCCTTTGGAGGTAGAAATCTGAATAACTTCTCCATTTGCAGGCTGCTCTGATAAACTTATGTTTTCAGATGTGAGAAACAGGTCACGCAGTCTTTTTGCTTCCTCCCACAAAAACTAACCCTCAACCCCCCCAAACATACCCCCCACTATTAACAGAGTGGGTATGGTGAGGAAGGAATTTTTTGTTTTCTTTTGCTTTCATTAAATATTTTAGCAAGGAACACTCACCTTGGCCTGCCCCAAAGCACTCAGTTAATGAATTTATTTCTCCCCTCTGGAAGCCCGCCCCAACAGCAGTCCCTCCACCAGCAGGGAAGACCCTGGCAGCTTTCTGAGAGTCCCCAGGGATGAACCTGGGCAGTGTTTTGCCATGGGCAGTGGTTTTTTTGTGTCCCTCGAAGGGACGGGGATGCTGGTGGATGACGTTGTTTCAGTTTTGCAGATGGGTCGGTCCTGTGTTGGGCGTGGGGCTTGGTGTCCCATCCTAATCTTGATCTTCATTTCCCACCCGTGACTCCTGTGTGCCCATTGGGAACATGACACGGTCAGGGCAGTCCTCACAGCAAGCTTTGCTCTTTTAGGTTTGTGGGTAGTGATGAGCTGTGATGTGAAATAGCACTCTCTTTTAAAGCCATCTTCTCTACAAAAATCCCCTTGAATTTAATGAAGAGTTAGGAAAGTTGTGCCTGAAATTTTTACGCCAGCATATAGATACCCATAAAAGAGCCCTCCTGTAAATGGAACAGAAAGGAAACCATTCATTTTAGCGTCTGTGCGTTTATGGATTGATTTTTACAGATTCCTATTAGTTTCACTGCCAGTAAATGGCAGAAGGACTCTATTTCAAACCAGACAATACTGAGGTATAGAATTAGGCATTAAATATCATCCTACCTGTTGCTGTTCTGCTTTAGTTCCTGCTTGTGTCTGAGCAGAATATAATTGCAGAGACCAGGAGTGCCAAGTTGATCTCCTTCCAGCTCTTTGCTTAATAAAATCATTAGGTACCAGGATAACAGAAGAGGCTGGTATTACACTGTTTCAACAGCCCATTAATTAGATCTGATCATTTTTGTGCAATGCTTTCTTAAAAGCAAAGAAATACTCTCCTGTAGCTGCTGCTCAGTGCCTGCTTTTGAGAAAGCAATGACTTACAAACCTCTTCTTAAATAAACAAGTTACATACAATGAAAAACCCCACCCTATAAACCACAGACGGCTACTCCTCCCCATAACGCAGACGATTTCTGGATTCTTTTTGCCTCCCCCCCTGCCAGGTGGAGGACGGAGCATCCTCTCCCTGCCCGGAGGGCTGCTGCCAGCACAGCTCTAGCCTGACCGCAGCTGGCATGGCAACGTGCTGCAGCGGCCGTTTACACTTTACTTTCGCACGGTGTTCGAGCAGCTGACAGCCAGATGGTTTCATAAATAGCCACGTCTCCTTGGGCCCGGGATAGCTCACCTTCCAGTGACATTACTGGTCTCTCTCACATTATTATGAATGAAAATATGCTATTAATGTAATTTCCATTTTTCCCCTCCCTATTTAATCTCCCTGTTTCGTGCGTCTCACTCAGTTTTGGCAGTGCAGTGCTTTGATTTTTGTTGATAGGTGGTTTTACTTTTCAATTTCAATTCCGGCTACATTTGGTTTGCAGAATATGGGGACTTAGCAATTAAACTCAAAACCGAGCCACATGCATTGAAGTGAGGCAGGAAAAGCAACAGGCTGACAATTCCAGTATCGCTAGGTAGAACTGGTGCTTTGGGTTGAATATGGCTACCCTGGGAGCCAAGGGTAGGGGACTTTAGGGGACACCTAGGGGACTTTAGGTGTCTACTTTAGGGGGCATCTACAAAGACTGATGTTCCTTGGGGTGCAGAGTGACATCCTGATGCCACGCAGCATCACCTCCTCTTCCCGTGGTCCTGCTGCTAACACAGTGTGGTATGGACATACTGAAGGGGACACTGGTAGCGCTGGCGGCTGTGGTAGGGATGTGGAGCCCATTGTGTGCAACAGGCATCGCTCCCGACCACGGAGGACACGAGTCCGCTCAAAATGTTTGTAAACCATTAACCACAACCCTGTTATTAATTGCTTGTATTTGTCCCTGCTGCTTGGGCCGTGCCTTGGTGGCCCAGCAGCCCTAGGCGTATACTTCTCTTCTCCATCCCTGTAAAGCTGATGCTGGGATGAGTACAAAGATGGTGGCCTGGAGAAGATTAGCAATATTTCAGATCTGTTTCAATTAGTTTGCTGTAGTGATTTAATCCTCCTCTCCCTGACTTCCGGTGGCACTGGTAGACAAGAGAAGGTTCCCGGGGCTCAAGATGGAGAGACTTGTGGCAAGGTGAGCGGGACACACTGCTTATCTGTGGGCAGATTGGTCTCCTGCTTGGTAAAAGTGAATCCCTGAGGCTCTATTGGACTGTTGAAAAAATACAAAATAATATGAAAGTCATATATATGTATGTTTTCCTATATATAGGTTTTCTGTAGCTGACAGGGAGGGGAGTGTTGCCAAGATCAGCGGTGTAGCCTCAGATGCCACATGTTATTTAGGGAGCTGATGCTGCTGGTTTTTCAGCCTCCTGATTAAGACACAGAAATATGTCTTAAAGCCGTTTCTCCTGTTTCATCTCTGTGGGCTGTCCAGGTCACCCCAGCATTGAGGCTGACCTTGTTGCAGTGGAGACTCTGAGGATGTCACTCCAGAAAGAGAAAACTGCCTGTTTTGGGGATGGGCTGAAGAGAGGAGAGGGATGTTAATAAAAGCGCTTGCCTCTGAGCTTACCCTCTCCCTCACCTCCTTCACCTGCTGCATCTTGTGACTATGAAAAGAGGGAGCCGTTGGGGTGGACAGTGATGCCCAGCTGACAGCCCTGCTGTTGCCCCAGCCATGGCAGGCACCGTGAGTTTTTCCTGCTTTAGTACAGGGGGATAGTTTCTGGGAGTGGAGCAGCACGCGTCTCTCTTATCGCTGGACAGCCTCAGGCTTCCTGTTGGTCTGAGCGAGGAGCTCCCCTGCTCTGCCTGGGGACCCATGAAAGCCTTGGTAAGCCAGATCAGCACTGAGCTCTCAGAAGTGGTGCAGATGTGTGAACCTGCCCTTTCTGCCATGTGTGATTTGTGAGTGTGGCAGAGGCTGGGAGCCGCCTTTGGGGTGGGTTAGTGCCAGGGCACCTTTAAATTGCAGGGCTTGGCTCTTGGCAATAACAAGATCTGGCCGTAACATCTGTAGCCTAAATTTTAGCCTGTCCTGAGGTTTTGGAGTCTATTTGGAACTGGGATTTTATTTTTTTTAAACTTGAATTAGACCGAACCCAAAGAACTGCCACTTTTACCCACAGCTCTGGGAGGGCTGGGCTAATAGCTTATAGCACGTTCCCAGTGGGTTTACATCCCGTGGAGAGTTTCTGGGCTGCTGGGGGCAAAGCAGTCACTGTCTCCACACTTTAGCTGCCCCGTCAGGACATGGAGAAGGGATGGAGAGCCCTGAGTGAAGCTGTGCTGTGCCCTGGGGTCACAGGGCAGCAGCTGAGGGGGAGCTCCCCACACCAGCCCCGCTGCTCTTCACTACCCAGTGCGGGGAAATATGGCCCAGGGCTGTGAGAACACTTCTCTTTGGCACCTGCCTCACCCACTCCGAGGGTTGAGAGGAGCTTGCTAGTTCCCATATAAGGCTGTAATGAAAAGTATGCTCAGAGCAGGGCTAAAATTCTATTTCTTTTGCCCTTGAATTATTTAATTTATTTTCTATATTTAACGCACTTGCTCTTCATGAGTCAACTGAATTTTTCTGTAATATTTTTTGCTCAAATATTTATCTGTGTTGGCGGAGGGAACATTTTAAAATGAGCCTCACAGAGCTCGCCCTAGATGCCCTAGTGTTTCTTCTGGCTTCTCCCGCTATTGAGTTGGAGCGATTACTTGTTTTACATTTCCCACATGTTTTCCGTGCTGCTTCCAATACAGATAAAATGTTAAATCGAGACACAAAGAAGAATTTAAATTTTATTCCTCATGTTCACCATTTTTGTCTTGGAAAGTAAGGGGCTGGTGTCTCTTAGCCTGGTGCTGGTGGCAGAGCTCCACTCTGGTAGCGCCGGCTGTCCGTTCCTGTTTGGCTCATTGGTGCTGGGCAGGGGGTGAGGAATAAGCCAAACCGAGCCTGCCAGAGCTCAGCTGTGATGCTGGAAATAGTGGAGCCCCTGCAACTTGCCTTGTGGAGGGGAAGAACATCCTGTCCTTGTATACCAGGACCCTGGTGCCTTTTAGCAGCCTGGGCTCGTATTTTAGAACAGTGAGCCTTTTGCTGCTCGCCTTTTTGTAGATATTTAAGTAGTGAGGCAGAGGCCGTGACTGAGGAACAGCGTCTCCTGGGTGACTTGTGCTTGGGTTTTACCGTGCTGCTGGCAGAGGCGAGTGATGCTTGGGGAGCGCAGCCGGCCCCATAGCAAATACCGAGGGCTGGAGCGCAGTGGGCAGGTTTGCTTTGCTGTGTTGCTGGTGGTCAAGGGGTGACGACAAGCAGGGTGCTGCTGCATGAATCCCTGGTGAGTCCTGCCTGCTGTTTGCTCTCTGCCAACTTGGAGAGAGGGCTGTACAATTGGAAAATGTGCAGAGAGGAGCGGAGACACAGGATGATTGAGACTTTGGGATGGCTTCTCTGTGGGAAGTAGGCTCGGGCTGCTTAGTCTGAGATGGAGATCTGGAATATCATTAACGGCAGAGAAAGGGTGGATAATAAATACCTCCCATCTCTTCCTGGACAAAAGCTGGGGTTGTCAAAGGAAGCTGTCGGGGACAGGTTCATTACGGATGGATGCAGGATGTTTGTGAAGCCCCCTGCAACAGCATCTTCTGGCTCTGTGGGAAGTAGGCTCGGGCTGCTTAGTCTGAGATGGAGATCTGGAATATCATTAACGGCAGAGAAAGGGTGGATAATAAATACCTCCCATCTCTTCCTGGACAAAAGCTGGGGTTGTCAAAGGAAGCTGTCGGGGACAGGTTCATTACGGATGGATGCAGGATGTTTGTGAAGCCCCCTGCAACAGCATCTTCTGGCTGC
>NW_010407828.1:10057-11151 GCF_000710305.1 Buceros rhinoceros silvestris | reverse complement strand
GTTCAGCAGTGGCTGGACAGATGCATGGGAAAAAGGTCTGAGCAGGTGTTAAACAAGAAGATGGGAGTGTGCTGGCAGCAGCAGCAGGGTGCTCAGGAGAGGTGTCCCTGTGCTCACTCGCCCGTAGTTTTCCCCAGGTCTTTGCTGTCAAGACTTCCATCAGAGATGGAGTATGTAGGCAGATGTGACCCAGCACCGCTGCCTTCCTGAGCAGCCCTTCTGTGTGTGGCTGTCACCCTGCTCCCCAGGGGACAGATTTCCCACTTTCCCACTCCACGCCCCCCAGAGTATCCCTGTGCTGGCTCTAGCAATTCAGCTTGGAGGCTTTTTGCAGAGAAGGGTGTGTAAATGAGCAGGAAATACATGGTGTGCATACAGATACGTGCATGTACACTGATACATTTAATCTACCATGCTTCAAAAACTGGTCTGTAGGAAGTTGGGACTGGATGTGGGAATGAGCAGCTCGGCAGGGAGGGAGCTGTGGGCACAGCAGTCCTTTCCACCTGGGGTGCAGAGAGAAGTCTGCTGTGGGGCCACGTGGGGACTGAAACCCTCATCCTTCCCTCAGCTGGCTGCCTTGTGCCACGCTGGCCCTCATCAGGGACATACCAACCCCTGGAGAGGCGCTGCCATGCGTGACCTGCCCGTGCTGTGCCCTGCCCACAGCTCACCCTGCCTGATGCTGCTTGCAGGGCAAGAGCCCAGGAGCAGGTCAGAAGTTGGCGGAGAGGAGGAAGCCTTTTAAAATAATTTGTTTCCTTCAGCATTACTAGATTTTTCTAAAATTTTTTCCTTTCTTTTTTCTTGCTCCTCCAAACACCGTGTTCCTCAGCTCAGCAGTTTTAGAGCCGGGCAGTTCAACCAGGTACAACCACAGTGGCTGTGCCTGGCTGGGCCAGGGCTCTGCTGACGCAGGGAGCTGGGCGGACGTTGCTGGTGCCCACCCGGGGCAGGGAGTAGGATGCAGCTTCCCCTGAGGCATTAAGCGGCACTAGAGGCAGCTTACTGGGGACCGCAGCACAGCGCAGACCGTTAGTCTTGCTGAGTACGGCTGGGGTTGTACTTAGTGCTGCCTTCATATCTCTTGTTGC
>NW_010407828.1:4411-9895 GCF_000710305.1 Buceros rhinoceros silvestris | reverse complement strand
GAACCGTAGAGCACTTTTGTGACCATTAATTCAGCATGAGACTCTTAAATGAGCATTATTGCCCCTGTTTTAGAGCAGACATAAAGGTCGCTGGCAGACTGAGAGCAGAAACTCTCTGCCATACAGATGTTCACAGGCCTCACTGTCACAAGCCACCAGCTCAAGTCGTACCTGCCACTGGCCTTCTTTTGTCTCAGCACTTTTTTAGGTCCCTTTTGTTGCCCTTGATGTTGTTCCTTCCACTGTAGAAAGGGGAGATGCATTCAGGTGTTTAGTTGTACCCGGTAGTTTGGGATTAAAACTCTCTTTGCCTGCATAGGAGAAAAAGTCCTGGCTTCTGTAACCAGATATTTCTGTTGCATCTCGCCATGCTTCTGGTTGCAGAGGGGCCAGTCCCGTCACCATCTGCACGCAGGCTTGCTGGGGCAGTGGTGGGTGTCACAGCTGGGGCTCTGTGTCCCTGCCTTTCCCAGCACTGTGCGTGAGCCGGTGGGAGGGTTGTTCGGCTCAGAGCTGGGAGCCTGCAGTGGCGTGTCCAACTCTCATGAGATGCGAAGAATTGAGGGTTTTTCCTCCTTTTGACTCCAACAAGGGCAGGAAGAGTATGAAAACACTCAGCTGGAGCTTGTGCTCTGGAAGTGCCTTTGCAAGCAATGAATCAAATATGAAAGCGGTCAGGTGGGGTTTTTCTAGAGCCATCCAGACCAGTGCTGGTTGAGATGCTCAAGCTTGCCTGCCCTGCAGCTGGTAGGACATCTGCACTGACTGCTGTGTTTTCGGGAAGGGTCAGTGGAGTAGCGTGTTTGCTTCTTGGCAGGTCTTCTTCATCCACAGGGTTTCTGCTCCTCACCCTTCCTTCCATGAGGTGTGGCTTTGTGGCTTTGCCACAGTGTGCCTATCAAAGCCCGAACATACCCCTGAGCCCTTTGTATTGCCACTTTCTGCCCTCCATTTGAGGGCACACCGTGGCTGATGCCAAGGGCTCGGTGAGTGAGGGGAGGTAGAGGCATGCCTGTAGCTGGGAGGAGATTTCCACTGAGGGATGTAGGAGAAGGGGAGGATGGGAAAAGACCCAGGTGGAGAAATGAGCCAGCAGATGACCAATGTTAAGGGAAATAGCATCACCGATTTGAGACTCGACTCATGCTTTCAGGACCATCCAGCGTCTTTGTTTCATTTCCAGTTACACAGATCTGGGCAGCGGTGGTGCGAGAGACTTCCCTCTGGTGATGGGGAGCCTCTCTGCTGCTTCCACTCCCCACCTAGCCTGATTTCCACCAGAAAGTCTGGCTGTAGATGTGACTCCTCTGCAGGGAGAGTTCCTTCCTCCTGTAACTGTGAGCCTTTTGGTGTTGTAGAGGTGTATCCAAACCTGTGGGCAGAGAAGCTGCGTTAGCCTGGTCTCAGCTGTACCCCTCTTTTTCTCTCCTGCCTGGCCTGAGTTTCAACAGCATCTCATTTCCCTCTGTCTGGGAAGACTGGCTCTTCATTTCTTTGCAGCTACTGTCAGCAGCAAACGCAGCCTCATTTATATTATCCTGTGTCTGATCCCACCTAATCCTTAATGCAGTGCTGCTGGCAAGGGGAGCGTGTTGCTGCGAGAGCAAGAGGGATCAAGAGTGTGCCAGATGGGCCGTGGCACAGCTGGGCAGTGCCTGAAAGTGTGTGCAGCCTCCAATCTCCACTCCTTGTGACATGTGGGGCTCTTATTCTCTCTCCCCATGGCTTTCTGAGAGCAGGGACCTTCGCTTTTGGTAGACGTTGCACAACTTCCAGTGGAGCTAACATCCTCCTGGAACGAAATGCTCCTCATGGAAGAGAGCGTCAGGCTGTTTTGGTGCTCTGAGTTTGGAGGTCATGGAGGTGTTGCCTATCAACTTGTTTCTGGTAGATGGGTGGGCAAGCCTTGTGTGGTCACACCTTCATGCTGCTATGACCGATGAATGGAGCATGTGTTGACTTGACGCCCAACTGTGCTGTGGGAAGCTGTACCATGCCCGCAGCTACCACCCTCCTCCAAGCCCAATATTGCCAGAGCATCAAGAGTTGGCAGGTTTGGGGGTGTTTATTTGGACTTTATTTGAGCCCTGATGGTGGCTTTTATCCTGCTTGCTTTACTTGCCTGTGTGCATGGTGCCTCCTCATGTTGTACGTTAATACAAAATGCCATTTATCGAGCACTTTGGAGTCTGTAGTGGAGGACGAGGACTTAGGGTTTGATGCGTTGAGGTACGTGCTAAGGCTGGCTGCCTCCAGACATGGGCTGGCCATGGTGTGCGAAGTTACGGTGGAGCTGAGGAGTGTGCTGGGAGCCGATAGCTGTGCTGCCTCACCGCAGCAGAGAAAACGCCTTCCCGCGTCAGCCAAGGGGGCTGGTGCAAGCCCACGTGGGAGCTGCCCATCAAGACTTCCATGCTGCATTTTTATGACTGATGACTCCAAAAATTCTCTTTTCCTTATTGCAGTGAAACGTGTGTGTGTGAGAGAGAATCAGTGCCAAACACAGATTTTGGTTTTTTCCTGATAGTAATGACAAAGCTCAGCGCCTGGCTTCTGGTTCCATCCAGATCCCCACGGTTTTGGGACGTGTTCTGAGTTGGCTGCATCAGGTCACTTAGCAGTGGGTTTGTTTTTTTAATTTTTATTTTGAATGGGTTTCTTTTTTTGTTGTTGTTATTTTGTTTTTCTTCTAGGAATATGCCAAAATATTGATCAGATGTTGCCGTTGTGTTGGGGAAAGGGGGAAGAGAAGGTTGTCCTGTGTCTCCAGGCTGTGACGTAGCTTTTTTGAACCAGTGTTCTCCTAGGTGTGAGAGCTCCAGTGATGGTCCCTTGGTGGTGGGTAACACAGCTGTCTTCCAAATTGCAGATGCTGTTTGCTGCAAGCCCTGTTACAGCTTTGATTGTTTTTTGGGGTTTGTTTTTTTCATCTCCTGTTTTCCTTTTGCATCTCTGATCTCCCCAGCAATGTGGGGAGCTGTGCTCATGCGAAGGCAGTGGGTGGTGGGACGTGTGTGTCTCCATGCTTCTTTGCCTCCTCTTTTTGGGAGGGATAATGCTGTTTAAGCCTGTCCCTCAAGGGAAGCAGGTGGCTTTGGCAGTGGCAGAAGGGGGTCTTTGCTCCAGAAGAAGTTGTGATTCTTTCCCAGTGCCATCTCTTCTCTCCCTGTGGGGATGATTTTGGGGGCAAAACTACCCTAAAAGGCCTCGGGCATCAATACGAGCTTTGGCCCACGTTGTCCTCAGGCTGTCCCTGCTGCATGGACCTGGAATGTCCCATGATCCAGCTCCTGTGCCCAGCTGCAGCTCTGCTCAGGGTTTGTTCACGCGAGCAGCAGTGCTGTGCTGCTGGAAGGTGGCCAGACCCTGGAGGTCTGCCAGGTCACACCAGCCATGCCCTGCCTCGGCTCCCCCCATCCCCAGCTAAGCCCACATCATCTCAAGGTGCAGCACCTTTCTTGAGGCTCTCACAGTGCCTGTGCTTGTGGTCCCCAGCCGGGACATGTAGTTCTTCCTCAACGGGCTTATTTATTTTCTGAACTGGCTTACCTTGCTACGGCACATTTCTCACTAGCCGGGGTTGGTTTATTTTTTTATTCCTATTACTGAGCTGAGATAGGATAAGGTTGGGCTGACACATATGCTCTAAAATATGCTGCTGTATCTCCGGTACTGTCAGTCATGTTGCTCCCAGGCCCAGGATCTTGCAGACACTCCAGCAGCAGGTACCTAAGGATCAAAAGTTTAGATCAGTTCTTGCTGTCACAAATATTTTATATCTAATTGCTCCTTGAGAAGGGTTGGGGAAAGGACAGGCTGGCAGCTGGGTAGCACATGTGCCCTGAAGCATTGTTGCCATGCCCTGAGCTTCATCTCCCCCTACCTGTGTGTTGGGGACCAGCTCCAGGCTACAGAAACACCTGCCTCTTTGCAAAATGTGCGTTTGTGAGAGGAGGAGGTGTGTCATGCTGAAGCCTTGGTGGTTTTTGTTGGTGGGATGGCATCTGACAAGTGCGCTCCAGCTGAGCACTGAAGGTTTGCAGGATGCCCCATGGGTCAGTGCCCCACAGCTCATGCTGTCCCTGCCAACCCACCCCTGGCTCCTGCATCCTCTCGATATGGGGAAGGGCAGCCCACGTGCTTTCTGGTGGTGCTTTTGAATATGTTGGAGAGGTCATGCTCTGACTGAGATTTTCTCTGCTAGTACCACGATAGCTACTTGATGTGGTTTGGGCTGGACTGGCCCACAGCACATCATTGCAGCCACCAGGAAAGCTCTTTGAGAGGGCTTGGGGAATTTGGGTTTGTCACCAGCAAGGGTTTTCCTCCATTCTTTCCACTCCGCAAAGAGTGAGAGATGGGAACAGGAAAAAAAAGTCCTTGTGCTGGAGCTGCTCAGTGCAGGTGATACTCCTTGGGGAACCTCCCACCAAGTAGGAGCCTTCTAACTGTAGGAGGAGGGAAACTGAGGCACGGCTTCGGGAGAGACCGGGTCTTTTCCAGAGCTGGAAATAAATCTCAGGAGCCGGGAGTTTTGACTGATGGCATCTCTTGTCCTTGCTGAGATCCTTCCTTGGAGTGTGACCGGGTCTTTTCCAGAGCTGGAAATAAATCTCAGGAGCCGGGAGTTTTGACTGATGGCATCTCTTGTCCTTGCTGAGATCCTTCCTTGGAGTGTGTTGTGCCTTGGTAAAGTTCTGCTCAAAAGCAGTTTAGCTTCAGAGAGAGGAGAAAAGGCAAGCTGGTGGCCTCCTGAGGACAGCTAAAGCCATGCATGTAACTTGTGTATTTGCAATAATTTTATTTTGCTCAAAGATCTACTTTTCTAATCTCTGAGGTTTTTCCCCTTTTCGAATAAACCAAGGTGAAGTAAAGGCTGTGCTTTCCTCCCTTGGAGGCACTTTTCCCTTCACAGTAATACGCTGCTGTTATCCATCACCCCTGGCTGCTGCTCGGTTTGGAAGGGTGGCTGCTCAGGGAAGGATAGTGGTATTAGTTTCTAAAGCTGTGTAAAGATCCCCATGGAAGCAATTACCAGATGGATTACCCCTGGCTTTGCTGCCGTGAAAAGGCCGTGTCGGGTCGAGGATGCCGAGTGTATTAACAGCACGATCCCTTCCTCGCTCGGGAGGCGTGGTTCGGATTAGCTGCCTGCTTTTTAAAGGGCTGGGTTCGGAGCAGGACTTTGTCCACTGGGTCTTTTATTCTTCCCTCCCTGCTCCCCTTCCCCCTCTCTTTCCCCCCAGTGTGCCCCACCTCAGGCTGTTCTCTGGCATGTGGGACCCACAGCTCCGTGGGGAAGGGGGGGACCTTCTCTGACCTCCAAGATGCTCAAGATCTGTGGTTTGGTAGGAGTTTGGGCTTCTATGCAGGAGGATGAGTAAAGCTCAGCTGGAGACTGAGTGCAGCTATGGGCTCCTAAGCACTAAATCGTTTGCTGCTCCTACTGAAGCCGGGGAAGGCTGGTCTGACCTTCATGGCCGG
>NW_010407828.1:1060-4346 GCF_000710305.1 Buceros rhinoceros silvestris | reverse complement strand
GAAGCCTGGGAAGGCTGGTCTGACCTTCATGGCTGGGAAGCAGCTCATGTCTGTCCTGAAAAGGCACAGAAGGAAACAAAACGCCGTCTGTCTATGCAGCAGCTCCCTTTTGCCTCTCTTTTTACCCTCTATGGGTCTGGGCTCTTCTCTGTGTGTTTAACCTCTGATGTTCCTGGGAGTGAACTGGAATGAACCAGTTCCTGGCTGGTGTGGAGGGGTCGCGGGATGCTGCCTTCATTTCTTTCCTAGTTAGTGCCTTGTGTAGTTGCTGATGACCTTTGGGGAGTAGCTCTTGTGCTCACCCTCCTGCTGTTCCTGTGCCATGCAGCCAATGGATGGTGGCACTGAGTGGTGGCAAAGGGCTGCCCATGGTGCTCTGGTTAACGTGGCACAACAGCTGCAAAGATGCTCTCTGCCATCTCTCAGTGCCATGGTGAGCCCGGAGGGGGATGCTGAGGGGACCCCTGAGGCAGGGGGCGGAAGTGCTTAGGGGAGCTGGCATCATTGAAAGGTGGAGAGGGCCTGGGGGAGCTGCGTTTGTCCTGCTGCTGCTGAGAGTGGCAGTGGTGGCACCAGTGGAAGTCTATCATCATCAACTGAGGGTGGCTCACCATGGAGCAACGCTGCTAGACCAATGGTGTCCCAGCATTTTTGTTTCTTTAAAAAATCTTTCTGAAATCTTAAAAAAAAAAAATCTCAGTGGAAGCAGAGACTCTGTTATAGAGACTCTTAAAACCTACTTGGTCTTGTTTGCTGTGCAGAATTACTGTTTGCAGACCCATTAGGAGAGTTCATAGGTGCCAACGGGCTTGGTCTGGCCTCACTCATCTTTTGTTGGGAGGCTGTGGGGGAACCCAGAAGACCTTTTTTGATGGCAGCTTGGGAAGACCAAGCTCAAGCGGTTGAGAGTGAGCAGATGAACCAAGCAGTCCTGCAGCATCTCGGGGGAGCTGTGGGCAGGGGGAGGAGGACATGACCGAAAATCCTCTCCATCCTTCTGCTTGACTCTCGGCACAGACAAAGTGGGGACTTCTCTTTTCTCCAGTCAGCAGCTTGGTTTGTGCTGACCTCCTAAATATTCAGCTCATTATACAGTATAACGTATAAATAAAACAGAAGCAGGCAGCAATATTCTCCAGGAGGACATAATCGGCTTCCTTTCCTTTTTAATTATACAGGATTTGTCTTCATGTGTCAGGCTATCCTACAGGCTAATTTATTATTTTAAAGAATTAAAGTCTGTGTTGTTTACGCAGTGAGGCGCTTCTCTATGCACCTGATTTTGGAGGTCCAGGAAGGAAGAGCATGTTTCCAAGTGGGGACGCAGGGAATTTTGTAGCTGGATGTTTCTAGAGGTCAGTGGCCTGGATCCTGCTCTCTTCTCCATCGTCACAGGGAGGCAGGAGGTTCCTCAGCATGTCGGAGATGAGGAGAGACACCACAGGGATTCCTTGGGATCTCTCTGGGGCGAGCGATGCTGGCTGGCAGTGTGCATTGCCTCTCCCCCCACAGAGGCAGGACGGTGGCCTGAGGTTACAGCCAGTGGGTAGGAGCATTGCCCATGCATGAAGCTCAGACGTGCAGCTCAGGCTGCCTGCAGGAGGTGGGGGCTATATTTTAACCTGGCACTGCTGCTGGCACGGCCAGTGCTTGCTGATAAGCACGGTGTGAACTCTGAGCTGACTTGCTTTCTCCTAAGGGAAGCCCTGGAAACAAAATTTGGCCTTTCATCAAAGCAACGAATCTGTCATCTTTCCCTCCTTGCAAGTCGGACTCCCCTGTTACTGATCTGCAAATAAATTCCCCATTTTGGTGGCTGCCCTGGCCATTTGTTTTAAAATTAAAGCTTTGGTGTCCTTACTGGAAAAAAAAAATCAATAATTCTCAAGCGGCTTTTCAAGCTGTTGTGTTTGGCTGCAGACTTCAGCAGATTTAGACCTCTGGAGGGTGTTTTGGACCCTGTATGTGTGATGTGTATATATATATATATGTATATATTGTTTACCACAGATACAGACAAGAAATTACACAAGAGCTTGATCTAGCTGTGATTGACTTAGAGGTGGCCCAGCGCCCTAGCCCTGGGATGGCTGCTTGCACTGAATCAGTGGCCAGCAGCATGTGCTGATGCTAGTCGAGCATGGAGGCATTCAGAGAAAGGCACTGGAGAGCCATCTCCGGAACCTGCATGAGACCGTTTCCATCCAGGCAGTGGTTGCAGCTGTAGCTCTTGAAGGTTGAGTTGTCTTCCAGTTCCTGAAGGTCAGATCTTTTCCATGGCCACTCTGGCTTTGCCAGTCCTGTTGCCTGATGCAGTAGGTGTCTTAATTGTGTAAATGTGTGTGTGTGCAACACAGGAGAGTTCCCTGCGGGGAACTGGGAAGTGGGCATTACAGGGTGGGTTGGAGAGAAACTGGGCAGTGAGCAGGGAGGGCAGCAAGGACGGTGACAGCATAATCTTGGCCTCGGGGCCAGGTGAGAAAGTGGGACACTTGCTGGAAGGTTCTTGGGGACTTGTGTTCCCTGCTGAGCTAGCAGAGGAGGAGGCAGTGCTGCATCCTTTGAAGATGGAGCAGTGTGCCTGTGGATGCGTGTGAGCAGGGAAGGGTCACTGGCAGCAAGAAACGTAATGGTGAATGCTCAGCTTCTCCAGGGACCTCAGCTGCAGGACAGGATTTGCTGGAGAGTGCTTTGCTTTAATTAGGCATCTGTATTAATATTTTATTGGATTTTTTTTTTGTTTTCTTCCCCCCAGCAAGTGGGGTCAGAGCAGACTCAGATCTGCAAGTATCCCTTGAGAAGCAGTAAATCACCTCGAAGCAGTGGGAGATGCCAGTCCTCCTCGGGACAGGGTGGGAGCCTGGCAGGCATGGGTCTGCTCTGCTTCCCCATGGGGTCCTGGAGGAGCTGCCGCCGCCAAGGTGTACTTGGGTGTTGTGCCCAAGTACCCGTGCAAGTGGAAGAGGAGCTTCGCAGCCCCCAAATAAAGGAACTAAAGCTAAAAGCCCTGTGGGGCAGAAGGATAATTAAGGGCAGATGATTAGCTGGGGCCCAGAGCTACCTCCATTTCAGATGCATGGCTGCTGTCAGCACAGAGCTGGAGAAGGCACTGAGCCAATGACGCTCTTAAGCAAGTACTTAACTTCAAGCATTTAAACAGGGATTTCTGTGGGCTCCTCCAAATGCTTAAGAGTCACTTAAGTTTGTATTTAAGTGCTTGATTGGCTTGGGGACTGGGAATTTTGGGGAAGGGGAAAGGAGGTGTGGGATGTGACCGTTCCAGGGA
>NW_010407828.1:0-938 GCF_000710305.1 Buceros rhinoceros silvestris | reverse complement strand
TGAACCGCTGAGTGGTACCTGATGCACTGGAGAATGTGCTGCAGGATGGACATGAAGCCTGTTCTCTGGAGACCCACAGCCCGGTTTTGGACAGGGCAAAGAGCATGGCGATGGTGCTGTCTGTCTCTGCACAATGCTGCACGAACGGGGCTAAGCCGAGCCACTGGGCTCTAGCGTTAGGAAAACTACACCAAAGCTCAACTTGAAGCTCCATCTGGGCTGTCCAGGGAGACATGGAGTAGGACAGAGGCAGTGTGATGCTGCCCTGCTTCTTTCTCCTCTGGGGGTGCTGACCCTCTTAGTGTGTGCGCTGGCACCAGGGGATGAGGACGGATGAGCCCTACCCTGTTTGAAGTATTATAATCCTTTCAGATGGCATTAGCGCCTCGGCCAGTTACAGCTCTATAATTGAACCTCTTGCTTGCGGGGGCCCTGTGCTTCAGCGAGACATATAAATCTCATTTGTATAATTGCTGGTTGCAATTCCTTCTGAAAGATTGCCCTCCGCCTCCAGTGCCCTGAGCTCTGCCGAACACGCACACGTGCTCCAACTGTCCGCGGGCGGAGGAGCAACCGAGCGCAGCCAGGCAGCAACATGCTGAGTGGCATCTGACTTTCTGGAGTTTTTGCTTGTTTATTGGAGCTTTTTCTAGGCTGATATATTTTTTTATTTCTCCCTCCCCTCCTTTGTTTTTTAAAGCCTGAGTCCCAGGGAAGGCAGGACGGAGGCTCAGTGGCTAGTGCTTGGTCAGGGATTATGTAGGAATGAGATTTCCCAGGGAAAGCTGGGTTCAAAGGGAGGCTGAGGCAGAGGCACGTTTGGCTGCTGCCAGACCCCCTTGGGGTCATCATTGAACCTACACAGGCAAAACCCCTTCTCCTGGGCAAAGCTCAGGGAGAAGCAGGAGCCCTCCCCAGCAGAAGCTGGCAGCTCTGCC
>NW_010407827.1:30038-34992 GCF_000710305.1 Buceros rhinoceros silvestris | reverse complement strand
GCCCCCTCCGATTCACACCTCTCCTGCTTTCTCTCTCTCCCCCCCCTCTCAGGTTAATGCACTTGTTCGTCCTCTGCCTGCAAGCCCAGGTAAGTGCCTCCTTGGCCGCCCGGCTTTGTTCACCCCTCGGGGATGGGGGGTGCCCCGCAGCCGCCAACGAGCGCTCCGGGCTCGGGAGGGACGGAGGAAGGGAGAAGGAACAGTTAAAAACCCGGGAGACAAAAGTCGCCCGGCTGTAAAAAGCCGAGGCTGAGGAGGGAGTCCCCCGGGCTGCGAAACAAGGTGCAGAGAACTCGGGCTGCGAGGCAGGGAGCACCTTGGATTTCAAGGATTTGTACAGGGTTATTTTTAAGTAGCTTTAGGTCCCGTCCCCCCTATCTCCAAATAGCACTGTGGATACCCCCACTTGTCTTCCCTGGTCTTTTTTTCCTACATTGATTCATCCAAAAAGTAGAGCAGAATTAAAAAGGGGAAAAAACCCTTCACCAAAACCTGAATAAAAATCAAAGATTTTGATCGAGCTTAAAATTGTCAGACCTGAGCATCGCTGGCTTGAATCGCCAGAGACAGAAGTGTCATGAATAGATTAAACAGCCCGGGCAGTGCTTGTGCAGCACCCGCATACCAGCAGGCACGTGTCGTTGCAAGCTGTGCACCTCCAAACCAGGGAGAAGCCCTGCTTCCCCCTGAGATCGCAGGTGCAGAAGCTTTGTTTAAAATGCCCTTTAAGCTACTTTTTCTTTTATTTTCCTGGAAGCTTGGAAAAAAAAAATTGAGTTTCCATCTGAGAAGCGAAAGGAACAAATGTGCTGAGAGTGTGCAGTTGTATAAAAACATAGCTGTAATATTTTGGAGTATGAGATGGAGACCAAATAGCAGCATGGCTAATGACCTCTCCTCCACATGGTACCCTCATCAGAGCTGGGGAGAGAATCCTGCTGCATTATCCAAAAGCCGGCTGTAGGAAACACACATGCACAGGCAGAAGTGGAGAGAGAGAGAGAGAGAGAGATGACATTGTCAAGGGGAGATATCTCTATAAAGTCATCTTTGGGAGAGCGGCAGCTTCGGCTTTTATTGTTTTTTTTTCTGTTGTTGTTGTTTAAGACGTGAGGAAATCTTCCCATTTGACGTGGGGGTGGCGGGGGGTAGTCCCAGCCTTCTGATGTTGAAAGGAGCTATCTCCTAACATTTGCTCAGAATACATCTTTATAAATGTCAGGAAGCAGCGAAACTTTCCAGACTTAAAAGAGAGATTTGAGACAAGGGGGGAAAAAGACTTCTGTGCAAGCTCGCCAGCCAGGGCTGAGGGGGGAGCAGGTTTGGCTGCTCATGGAAGTCATTTAAACCCCAGGAGAAAGCAGCGTTGGGTTTGGAGGGGACAGGCTCAGCTGTAGCTCCGGGCTAACGGGTTTGGTGTGCTGGGGCTGGGGACAACGCCGCTGCCGACACCGAACAGCTGGCTGCGGATGAGGGACATATTTGCACGGGTAGTGTGGGTATCCTCGGGTTGTTATTCTGCTAAATACCCAGGCTGGAGCATAGGTTTCTTATAATTCTTATACCTTGTAGCTCTACCTTGTCTGAGGACTTTGTATTTAAAGAGCACAGTAAGCGGGATGTTTGGGAGCAAATAGAGAGCCTGGGACCCAGAGGAAAGGCGGCTGCTGAAACCAGTGGCTGGGCTACGTGTGCAGGGCAGCCTGAGCAGTAGTGTGCTCCTGCAGAGGCAGGAGAGGTGTGGGACGAATGTGTCAGCCCCTTGCGGAGGGCAACCCAGTGCCATCCTGCATATGCCCCCTGGACCCTCTCTAGCTTCCAGCCTTCGTGTCCATCTCGGATATCCAGTGCCAGCCAGGACCCACTGAGTTCTGGAGAGGTCTCTGGGGTCGCTGAGACCTGTCATGCTCCTGAGTCACCTGCACCTCTCTGCTTAGGGCATGTCTGGAGCAGGCACAGCTCTGTAAAAGGCTCAGATCACTGCATCCTGGAGCTTAATGCTGCTTCTCCTGGGGAGGCTTTGCTGGTGCAGGAGGTATCACTGCAGCCTCAGCCCTGCGCCTTCTTGTAAAGCCTGGCTGGAGACCGGCGATCTCGGCTCAGCCCATTCACCCCTCTGAGGAGCAGAGATTATAATGGTGTGTCGTATATTTTTTAATTTCCTAAAGGTAACTGTTCAGTCCCCACCTAATTTTACACAGCATGTGAGGGAGCAGAGCCTGGTGACGGATCAGCTCAGCCGGCGGCTCGTCCGTACCTACCAGCTGTACAGCCGGACCAGCGGGAAACATGTGCAGATCTTGGACAACAAGAAAATCAATGCGATGGCAGAGGATGGAGATGTGCACGGTAAGGACGCGCGATGGGGGTGGGGGGGGGCTTGGGGAGGTGTTTGCAGCCCAGCGTGGCGATGGATGATTTCCGTCCTGTTTGTTAGCCAAAAATCATTAAGTGCAGATCTTGGACAACAAAAAAATCAATGCGAGGGCAGAGGATGGAGATGTGCGCGGTAAGGACGCGCGATGGGGGTGGGGGGGAGCTTGGGGAGGTGTTTGCAGCCCAGCGTGGCGATGGATGATTTCCGTCCTGTTTGTTAGCCAAAAATCATTAAAATCGTTCAGCTTGTGGGGGCTTGTAAAGGGAGAACATAGGGGTCAGCAATCAGCGGCTGTGTGATTCAAGGTGAGGGTAGGTTCCCCTTGCTGAGGGAGGGCACCGGTACTTGCAGGGTAGGCTCTGCTCCTTTCTTTTACAGTCCTGGTTTACACCTGACTCGGAGGGCTGGGGGCTGTGGTGTGCTGAGTGGTATCAGTCGTTTCAGACCAGCTTTTTTCAGGGCTGGGTGTCTCCTTTTCGAAAAGAAATAGAAAGGACAGTTGAAAAAGGAAAGAGAGGAATGGGTGGCGGTGGGGAAATGAATGGCTGCTTTGGAAGGTAGAACTGTCCGAGTGGTGTTTTCCTGACGTACCCTCCTGTCCCTCCTTTCCTGAAAGAAACCCTGAGTGGAGGGTCAGTGAGGCAGTTGGCTGTGGGAGACGACGCTCCAGTATATCCGGAGACAAAGCAGGAGGGATTCTGTGAGCGCAAGAGCCTGTGCTATGCCATGGCCCCTCTGCCATTGCCCCAGCCCTGGCACCTCCTCCCCCAAACCACCTGCCCCACTGGGGCAGGGACACCGATTCCTCTGCCAGGGACACCCGAAGCTCAAATTCTTTGATCGTGTGCGCTAATGACATATTGGGACGGTCAAACGCCACGCAGGAGTCAGCAGGGCCAGCAAGTGGCGGCACCACCAGGCCTGATCCTGCACCCGGGGCAGGGCGGTGCCAGTGTTTGGTGTGCTGTATGTAAGAATCACAACTGGTTTTCTTTGGCACCAGCTGCAATTTCCTTTTCTTGCCTGGGGACATTAGTAGAAAAAAATTTCTTCCTTCCCATTCTGTTTTGTTCTGTTTTTCATTCTTCCTTTTGCTTTGGCTGAGAATTTCATGCTGGACTTTAGCAGTTCAAGTGAAGCACAGATTCCATCTATATGGTATTCCATACATCCAGCATTCATCTTCCAAATGAACTCTTCCCATCCTAGAGCAGCTCCAGCTTGAAAGGGCATTAGCTAATTTCCCAAGCAAAAAATCCCATCTTGTTTCAGGCCTATAATGCCTGGATTTAAAAGGCAGTTAGTGCATATTTAAGTAACGACCAGGTTTAAATAAGGCCAGAAGGAGGGGACTGCTGGTGGCTTAAAAAACTCTATTAAAATGTAATAAAAAAAAAGGTTAAGCATTTGAGGAGCTAAGGAGGCAAATGAAGACTGATCTAAAACAGAAAGAGAACAAGCAGTTTTTCAGATGTAAAGTTTTAAAAGAGTTGCGAGTCTGTAAATGTTAAAATAGAGGTTCAGGATTGTTCTATATGAATCTCTAGGGAGGCCCCCATGTCTGGAAGAACTATTAAAACGCTTCTTACTTTCACCTTTTTTAACATTTCCTGAATACTTTCTCCTCTTCGCAGTCCAGTTGGGGGATCAAGTGTGTCTCGCTGCATTTTTTCAGCATTTACGTAGCCACTTTCCCTTCAAAGTTTGAGCATGAAACATAATTTTACCGGGATAAATCTGTCACTTAAAGAATAGGGTTGAAAATGTTAAGCTCCCCCCCTCAAAAAAAAAAAAAAGAAAAGGACTCCCCCAAATGTTATTTAGAAATCCACTTTTAAAGAAAAGACTGCCCCTCTCTGAACTCTCCCTTCTGCTTTTTTTTATCTCATTTTTGGGAGTGGGCATGTAATAGGGGTTGATTTATTTTTGCAGATGACCCCTTTCCCCATGCTGACGTTTTTACAGCCGACTTAACATCGAGTCCGGCGTTTTCAGTTATCTGTCTTAATTGTCAATATTTGATTGACTTTTCTTAATTCTGAGGGAAGGCGGACAGCCGGTGCAGTCCAGCTTGTCCCTCCCGGCCACGCTGGCCACCAAGCAAACGGCCACTGACTGAACTAAACCTGGACTAAACCCTGCAAGCGGCCGGGGATGCCAACACAGCTCCCTGCTGACTTGCTGGTTTTGCCCGTGCCCAGGGTTTTCTGCTGGTCAGGGCTGGGGTTTACAGCATTTGTGGGTTGCCCACAAGGGGTGCAGGTCCCGGGGACGGGTTGTCCTCGTCCTTGGGTAGCGGGGCTGGAGCTATGTACTGACCAGGATCGTGTGGGGCAGCGAACCCAGCCGGCGGCTGTAAATCATGGAAAAAAATAAAAGGCCCGAAGGGAAGAGATGTGCATCTTTAAAGTGGGGTTTTGTGCTCGCTGGGGATGAGGCCTCCCTCCTCCCTCCCCGCTCTTTCTATCTCTCAGAGCGAAAAATCAATTCTCCTCAAACCTTTTACTGCCTCTGAGATCAATTCCCCCCCCTTCCCCAATATAGATAAATAGGGGGTCACAGTAGAGCGTCATGGCT
>NW_010407827.1:27952-29875 GCF_000710305.1 Buceros rhinoceros silvestris | reverse complement strand
GGTTTTGAGGATGCTTGGTGTGTGCTGGACTCTGGGCATTGGTGCCAGAGTGGCACAGCCTGGAGTTGGCTCTGGCACTAGGGGCTGATGCTGTGCAAGAGGTGATGGTGGTGAGATGGGACAGTCCTGGCTGGCATTTCACTGCCATGGGGAAATCTTTGGTGCTTGGCACAGCACAGTCTTTTTGAGGTGCAAACAGGTAGCCACCATCCTTGCTGGGGCTTACGCCCGGGAGGGGAGCTGGCTCTGGGGACAGCAGCTGCAGGGCGGGGGAGAAGGATGTCCTGTCCCCATCCTCCCCTTCCCTGGGGATGGATGGGCTTCAGGGCTCAGGTTCCCAGGGCGGAGGTATAGGGAGGGAAGGTGACAGGTCTATTTATAGGCGGCCCATCGACCCGGCAATTTGCATAGCTCCTTCGGAAGTCGATCGATGCCTCCATTAAAAAACTGAGACCAAATCAATACGCCCTCTCGACTTGTGCAAAGGTGAAAGGCATTAAAAGGATGGCCGTACCCTTCACGCCTCCCCTGCCAGCTGCAAAGTCACTGCTCCTCCCGCAGCCCTGGCCCAGCAGAGAGGCATGTCCCCTGGGCTGGGGACAGCTGGCAGCATGCATGCACTTTCAGAGGGTTCCTGCCTGCTTCCTGCCTGCATGCTCACCCAGGCCTGCCTCAGTCTGCAGGGCAGCTGTCCTGTTCTCCATCAGCCAGCATGTGCCCTGCTCGCTGGCCTGCCTCCCTCCTGGGACGTCTCTGCAGCACCTGAGCTGCTGGGCAAGGCAGAGCTACTCCCCTTCCAGCACTGCTCAGGGTGGCAAAGGGACATGGACAAGGCCATGCAAGGACACAGTGGCAGGGTAGAGGGGCCAAGCCTGGCTCTTAACCTCATGCTTTGATTTTGAGGTCTCTCTCAAGCCCAGTTGACAGTGACCATGTGCCCTCACTGCCCAGCATCAGTCATTATTGGGGTCTCCATCCCTGTGCCTGCTCCATCCAGAGCCCCTCTGAACTCCCTCTCTCTTTCCTCTTGCTGCTTTCCCCAGCCAAGCTCATCGTGGAGACGGACACCTTCGGGAGCCGCGTGCGCATCAAGGGGGCAGCCACAGGTTTCTACATCTGCATGAACAAGAAGGGGAAGCTGATCGGCAAGGTAGGCTGCTGCGATCAAGGGTGTGGGAGAGTCAGGGATGTGCTGTGGGTGCCGAGCAGAAGGTGCAGGGAGAAGAGCTCTCACCTGATACAGGGTCCGTGCGTGGGGATGGGGAAGGTGAAGGTGGGGTGGGGGACCTGAGGGCTCAGCCATCTCCCCAGCCCTTTGGAGGGCAGGGGGATGAGCCATGCTGCAGCCTGGGTGGCTGGAGGGAAGCAGGGGGAGCAAGGGAGGTGGGCAAGTGCCATGTGGGGTGCATTCCTTGTATCTCCCCGAACAAATAGGCGGATTGCTGGGCTATTCTCCCCGATTACATGGTACAAGTGCCAGGAATGTTAAGATGCTCCATGGGGCTGGCCCCAAGGCTGGGACTGCCGTGTGTCAGTTAGTCACGCTCCTTCTGAGCCTTGGCGCTCCCTTTCCGGGGCGGAGGGGGCTAGATGCGCAAAAGCCTGCGGGGACAGCAATTGTCTGGGAGGATTTTCCATGGCAGCTCCTTCCCCGGGGCTGGCTGATGGGAGTCCCCTACCTGGTCCTGCTGCTGCCCATAATGGGGAGGAACTCAGCCTCCAGCTGCACCCATGCTCCCTGTCACGTGCATCTGTCGATATCATCCCCATGTATCGCGTGATGTCTCTGCATCCCCTTGATGTCCTTCCTGGGGTGGATAGGATGGGTGGCTGAATTGCTACTGAGCTGAGGAGTTTTCTAATGGTCATGCTGGTGAGGAAAACCAGCCCTGGCATGGATGAGGCAGGATGGGAGCCGGCAAA
>NW_010407827.1:22464-27823 GCF_000710305.1 Buceros rhinoceros silvestris | reverse complement strand
GGACGCAGTGGAAGTGAAGGCTGGGACAAGCCATGTTTGAGCTTGCAGCCTGGTGCTGGCATCACGCTGGGGATGCAAGCTGCAATGAGCAGGGTCTGCTGGTGCCACAGGGCCTGCTCTGCCCAGTGTTTCTAACGAAAAGCAGATTTGGGGCAGTTCTGACCTGTAGGCAAAGAGGTGGGAAAAGTGATCTCTTTGCTGCCCACAAGCACCCCGCTGTCAACCCAGCCAGAGCAGCTTGGGGTAACGAGAAGAAGCGTCTGACAGAGTGCCCGTTGCTTCAGTCTGCCCCTCTGTTCCCTTCTCAGAGCAACGGGAAAGGCAAGGACTGCGTCTTCACGGAGATCGTCCTGGAGAACAACTACACGGCGCTGCAGAACGCCAAGTACGAGGGCTGGTACATGGCCTTCACCCGCAAGGGCCGCCCACGCAAGGGCTCCAAGACCCGGCAGCACCAACGGGAGGTACATTTCATGAAGAGGCTTCCCAAGGGCCATCAGACCACTGAGCCTCACAGACGCTTTGAGTTCCTCAACTACCCCTTCAACCGGAGAAGTAAAAGGACTAGAAACTCCAGCTCCAGGGCAGGCCCTTGACGTGCCTGCCTCTGCCTGCACCTCTCCCGGAGGACTCTCCTCTGAGCTTGGTGGACTATATGTAGAGACTTTCCCGTATGGATACTAAACAAAACAACAAAAAAAAAAAAAGAGGGAGGGGGGAGGATAAAATATTACCTGCTCTAGTTGTTAATAATTTTGGGGGGTTTGTTTGGTTTTTACAAAAAAAAAAAAAAAAGAGGGAGGGGGGAGGATAAAATATTACCTGCTCTAGTTGTTAATAATTTTGGGGGGTTTGTTTGGTTTTTACAAAAAAAAGAAAAAAAAAAAAAAGAGAGAGGCTCTATTTTTGTACTCCAACTTTAAAAAATGAAATGTTCAAAGACTGGTGAGGGGGGAAGAGCCCTTCACTTAGAAATGTTCTAGTCTGCTTGGGGTTGTGTGTTATTTTGTAATTTTTTTTTCTTGTAGCTCTAGGGGTAAAGGAGAGGAAAAAAAAATCACCTTTTAAAACAAACAAGCAAAAAAAAAAAGAGAAATCCAATGTGCTACTTAAATGGAATTAATGCTTACCGAGAAGATGGAGAGGTCGGAAAACTATTGAGGGGAGGACACTTATTTCAGAGGTGGTTGGAGGCCTCCCGGGTGCGTTTTGCAGCCTGGGTTATATGTGAGGGCTGGCTGCGATGCCCAGGAGGGGAGGACTGCTGGATGCTTTCCTTCCTCAGATGCATCTACTTCTTTGGCTGAGTGAGGGGTTGCTAGAAGCCGCTTGTGTCCTTCCAAAAACGCTTCTGGCTTCACAACTCCCAGCTTACTTTTTTCTCAGGAGGAGACAGGGGTAAGGAATGCCCCAGAGAAAGTCCTGAACTGACTTAGTACCTCTTACCCTTGAAAGCATCTTTGGCATTTGGTTTGTTTTAAACTACTAAGGTGAGGCAGTGGATGACAGCTGCCATGAAGTGGGCTGGGAACTGGTTTTTTGTTTGTTTTTTTTTATGTGGAAAATGTGAACTTCTCACCAAAAACTGATAATTTTTTTCCTGTTTATATTTTTTTATCAGATGGAAGTTTTAATCCGTAAAATTAAAAAAAAAGTTTACAAATTACTGTGGAGCCATTTCCGGCTGGTTTTGTCATAATATTTGGTTTATGGTCGGCACTTCCATCATCAACTGTCTCTTCCAGGTTTGCTCTTTGATGAGGAATACTACTGTCCTTGTTCCCCTAGGAAAGAAGTTTTCTTTCAAACTTTGTGTTGACAAAAAACCAAATCTTCTATTTAGGAAAAAAAAAAACCCGAAGGAAACATTAAATCTGAGTGAACATCCCCAGCCAGCCCTGCTCTGCACATGCTGCCCTGGGACCGTGACTCTCTCAAGGGTTAAAGCAATTATTCTTCACGGGGAGGGCAAACAAAGACACTGGATAGGAGTCAGAAACAGGGGTGACTTTTCATCCAATCTTTTGATTGTTTGTTTCTTCTGTTTCCTTGAGGATTTTTGTTTTGGTTTGGTTGTGTACAAACTGAATATGAAATTATTGAAATATTTATTTAATATGTGCATTAAAAATTTGTATTAGTCTAACTGAGCCTGATGCTTTCCAGGGAGGGGCTGGGGCTGGAGAGGCATCATGGAGAGGGGCAAAGGAGGATGGCAAGATCCAGGATGGGGCTGAAGCTGCCGCTTGGCACAAGCGCCTTCCGAAGGGAGGAGATGTGGAAAGAGAGGATGCCCTTGTGAAAGTGGGTCCTTGTGAAAATCATGGTTTTCCTTGCAGTAAATTCCAGGTTTAATGGGCAGGTTCCACCTCTTTGCTCCAAGGGAACAGGCTGGTTGCAAACTGAGTAGGGACATAGTGCAAAGGGGCCTGGATCACCATTTTTAAGCATGAGGTGAAGCTTTCCAAGAGAGAAAGCCAGCGTGCTCTTTTTTGGTAGGGGTGAGCTCAGCATCTGTGCGAAACAGGCTGTTGGGTTCCCTTTTTTGGCCTTTCTCACAGGAGATGGTGGGAGAATTCAGATATGGACTGGTTTCAGGTATGGAAAGATGCCAGAATTAAATTTCAAAATATGTTTGCAAGGCTGCTCCATTTTAAAGGAGAGAGCGTTGCCATTGCTGGTACCAGCCCTGCTGGCATTGCCATCCTCATGGGGTGCTTGCGACATCGCTTAGTGCTCAGGGCGTCCCTTGTCTCTGGGGTGTGAGAACAAGGGATCCCCTGGCTGATGCAGAGGGCTGGGCTGAGCTGTCAACATGTACCATTAATTTCATGGAGGGAAACTCAGGGACTGAGTGCTGGGCCATGTTCTACGTCTGAGCACTGCTGCTATGCCACCGAGGTCACAGACAATGCCTGGGCTGCAGGACAGCTCGGACGGTGTTTGCCTGGCTGTGGCAGGAGGGACCCGAGGAGTGCAGAAGCCTGGAGCCGCTGGGGCAAGCACATGTTGTGTTTTCCAGATTACAGAAACTAAAAGTGAATGGCTCCTGGCCTTTCCCCAGGCAGAGATGGTGTTTGATAGTCCTTAATGGGCGCTTTTCTTTCATTAATTTGTCTAATTGCTTTTCCTAATGGCTTTGTGAACCTGGGTGAATTGGTGCTTTGTTGCTGCTCCAGGTGAGGGTAGCAGAGGGGTGGTACTGGCTCATGCTGGTCAGCAGCGATCTCCTCCCTTGTCATCTGCCCCCCAGGGACAGTGATGGCAAGAAGAGAATGCCTGGTCGCTCAGCCTCTATCTCTGACAACCCGGGGTGTAGCCGAGGGCTGGACCAGGGCCCTGGGGGTGCTGAGGCGGGGATGGACACCCCTGTGTCCTTGCACAGCTCTGTACCACACACCATCCCAAGCTCCTACCATCTGCTCTGCCGCAGCCTACCTTCGCAAAAGGCACCCAGGCCTGGCTGCGGGGAAGGGACCCCCTGCTTTCCCAGCTCGCCTGGTCTGTGGTTAATTAGCCCCTTTTCATTAAAGGGCTTTTGGGTGGCCGTGCTGCCTAGGAGCACTACAACTTGGGGCCTTGTTTATTGCTTAAATTTGTTCAGCTCCCCACCAGCAAATGTTGTTTTGCCTTTGCTTGGAAGATTAAAGAGCCCACTACTAGTTAGTTAATGAGTAAGCAAATTAATTAATGGTTCCTCATACCCTGTCTCTGCACTGATACTGTTTAGTGCCTGGCATGGCCAGAGCAGCTGACGGTCTTCCTGGACACCTGGGCTTTGCAGGGTCCCAACTGCATGGTCCTCCAAGCTGGTAGCTCCTGTCACCCATGCAGAGAGATGGGGACAGTCCCTGATGGTACCTGTTGGTCTTTCAGGGATGCAGAAACTCCGGCTGCTGGTCAAAAACATAGGGTGAACCACCTTCCCTCTTCCTCCATCATCAGCGGGTGTGTGGACCAAGCTTGAGAATCGCAGACACCCAAAGGCCCTGGGGACTGCTGGATACTGAGCCGGGACTGGACCCAGGAGAGTGTTGGGGATGGGAAGCTTTGGAGGTGAGTGTTCAATTCCACCAGCTCATGCGGTTGGCATGGATGTTTTGGGCAGAAACCCCTGCTCTGAGCTAGCAAAGTCCTTGTGATTGGGATGTGATTGGCACAATCCTTAGTGCCACCACTCCCAGTGTCACCCTGTGATCCCCTCACTGCCAGCAGCTGGCCAGAGGTAGGTGGCAGAGGAGCCATGCTGCCCTGGTTGTTGGTGCAAGGGTGACTGCCCTGTTCCGAGCTCCAAGCAGTGGTGTATGTGTCTGCTTGCACAGGACTTTGCCACGCGATGCCATCTGGACACAGTGACAAGGCTGGAGCTGAGCAGTGTTTGGGAGCATCTGCCCTGCAAAATGAGACCATAAGACCCAGCTGGTCCAGCCAGCCAAACCAGGGTAAGAATTAAATCAGGGGGAACATACTAGGGCAACACTAGGCAGGGGGAAGAGCTGTTTTCGGGTTAAATGTGGCTACAGCTGAGAAACAGTAGATGTGCAGGAATAAAAGTGGCAAGAAAATGGGTCCATGCTGTCTGAGCAGGAGCTGCACCAGGACTTGGTCTACCAAGCCCCTTTTGGCACATGCTGCCTCCGCTTCCATCCTCTCTCTCACTTTACAAACACTGTTGGTCTTCATCACAGAGCCAACCCATGACGACTTTTCCACAAGGTCTGCTCGGGGAAGGGTGTCCACCAAATGGGGTGGGCTGCAAAATGCTGTGGCAGGGTTGGCACTTGCCTGGGCTCCCTTGGACATGCCCAGCTTGGAAAGGAGGACTGGCTGGGGTGTTTGTTTATTGCATCAGACTCAGCTTTCAAACATCTCCCTCCTTCCCCCTCCCCCTCCTTTAATTAATTCTGGGTAAGAAGTCCTGGCTTTATTGTGCCACCGAGCTGAGGGCTCCCTGTGGGAAAAGTCACACCTTCTGAACAGCTTCTGATACCATGCAAATGAAGGACAAGTCCAGGAAACGCTTTCATCTCGGACCTGTCCAGCCCCCTGCCCATTAATTACACACATTTCATTTGTGTGAGAGCAATTCCTCTCAGAGAGGGGGCGGGGTATGGCCAGGGCTTGTGGATCATCTCAGCCCCACTCTCTAAAGACCCCTCCTTGGAAGGGGGGTTTATAGCCAGAAACAGGGATGCTCAGGGGCTCAGTGGGGGATCCCATATTTCTGCTTTCACATGGCCCCTCCAAATCAAACTGGCTTGTCAGCAGACCATATCCTGCCAGCGAGGAGGGCTCAGCATTGCTCAGTGCCAGCAAGCCCTGGCTGTGGACACCAGCGCCACAGGAGCATCCTGGAGGG
>NW_010407827.1:21882-22319 GCF_000710305.1 Buceros rhinoceros silvestris | reverse complement strand
CAGGAATGAGCTCAGTGCTGTCCCGAGGGAACAACTGTCCAGGGCCAGGAGCTCATGAGGTGGGCAGCTTTGGGCAGGATGGACAAAAAACAAGTCTCACACTGGGAAATATCTTTCCATGATGCTACTGAATTGCATGTGCGGGGGGACTGTGTCATGCTGTGACAGGGTGCAAAGTCTTCCTGGTCACATGTGGACTAGACCAAACTCTCCTGTTGACTCTCGGTCTCCCTGTGTTCCTCTCCTTTCTGCACAGCCCCTCTGACCACGGTGTCCCCAGCATGGCTACAACAAAAGGCACCTCCAGGCTGGCTCCTGTTTTCCTGGAGTTGATTGGGGAGAGTCAGCTCCAGATCCCAGAGAAGGCACAAAGTGAGGGGATGTGGAGTACAGTGGGTTTTCACAGCCTGTTTCCTGGCCATGATAATAACACTTAG
>NW_010407827.1:19169-21695 GCF_000710305.1 Buceros rhinoceros silvestris | reverse complement strand
CTCATTACCACCTCTCTTCCCATTTGCAGGGTCTCTGCCCCTCTCCACACATGCCCACAGCCATAACAGCTCTCACCTAGAAATGGGTCCATCTCCCAAATTTCCTCTTGGAAGTCTCCTTCAGGGCAGGGTCCCAGGGAGCTGCAGCCCCATTCTGCTTCAGGATCAGGGCTGAAGGATGTCCTCCAGAACTAGGGTAAGCAGTTTGGGGTGGCTGCTGTGGCTTTGCTGCAGAAGACCCTTGAACTTGCTGTTTGTCTTCCTTCTAGAGTGAGAATGGTGCAATCTGTATCCTCTAATGTTGACAACTCATGGGTCTAAGGAGTCATGGTAGCCGTGGCTTGGTGGGATATTTAGGACCTGGTTAATGGGAACCTGCTCTGGGACAAAGTTAGCCTGAGCCTGGTGCCAGGCTCTAACAAAATTGCTTATCTACCCACTGGCCCTGTGCCAAGTCAGCCAGAGAACGAGAAAGGGCTGGTGTGTGGATGGGTTGAAGATTACAGCTATTACTCCAGGTGACCTGATTAATGGCGCAGGCTACTCTGTAATGAAGAGTGGGGCTGAGTTTTAGACTTTAGATTTGCTCTGCTGGAAGCAGAGGGGATGTTCTTGGGCTTCATGTGTCTTATAGCATCTCTCTGCACCAGAAGGTCTCTCTAGGCTGTCAGATGCGATGACGAAGATATCTGTGGTTGCAAAGTCCTAGCTCAGAGGCTGTGGGAGGCTTGGCTGTGTTGGGAAGTATCACTCCAGCCATACCCAGGTATGTTTACTTAGCTAAGCTTGTGCTGTTGATCATGGTGGACTGGAAATGGGATGGTGAGGGCTGCCAGAGCCTCTCCGGTTTGGTGGGTGCCTGATTTTTGCCTCTGCTCCCATTTGAGTCCTCTGCTCAACCATGGAGTAACCTCTTTCAGCCATAATAGTGGCACTGTGAAGGGTCCTCTCTTCCTGGACTGGCCTCCTCTGCCAATATGGCCAATAGTCTTCTTTATTTATTTTTTTCACCTTAAAAATTATAGCAGAAGGAGAAGGAAAGACTCAGTCTCACTCTTGCTGTGATTATTTTGCCAGCTCCTTCTGCTGTAGTAGTAGCACATCTTGGTGACTGGAGTCTCCTCTTTAATGAGCTGCTCAGAGGGCAAACGGCAGCCCTTGTCCCAAAGATGTGGTGGTTTTTATGGTCAGATGTAGCAGGTGGCATAAGATGGCAAGACAGACCTAATCACTGGTCTATCTGCTATCCCAGCAGAACAGAGTCCTGGGAAGGGATTTGAAGGAGGACTGGAAAGTGTCCCTGTGGAAGCTCATAGCAAACACGAGAAAAACTCCAATTGCAACATCCAAAAAAAAAAAAACACCCCACAGAAAAATCTGCTGGATGACGAGACCCAGACTGTACACTGACAGGAAAATTCTGACTGCTGGGCTGTGAAATGGGACCTTGAGTGCTGGCTGCACTTTCCTGCTCAGGCCCTGGGATGTAGCTGTGCTCCCCATCGTCCCTTGAGAAGCAGATGCCCAGCTGGGAGCCAGCCCTTTGGTAATGGCCTGCGAATTTCCCTCAGCTCCGTTAATTGCCACCTGGCTGCTAGTTACAACTTCAAGTCAATTGCTGGGAGCATTGGGCCCTGCAAAACAACCCCTTGAAATCAGTTGTTAGCCCAATTAACAACCAGTTTGGCTTTGGTTCAGGCTGTTAACCATCAAACAGCTAACTGCTGGTAATGATTGACTTCTCAGCAGTTGGGGCTGCAGTGGAGGAGCCCACCTATTTCACAAAATGTCATTAAATCTGAGACTTTGAGAATGCATCTCTCCGAGACAAACATTTGGGCTGTCCCATACCAGTAGAGTAGGCAAGGTGATCACCAGGATTTCTACCCACTGTGTTTAAACCATGGGTTGTTGGGGTGGGTTAGGGTGAACTGGCAGCCAGCAGGCCCGTGCGTCCGCTGCGCTGTGCTCCGGCTAGGCAGCCACCATTGTTTGTAGGGCAACCGCTTGCACTTGTGGAGCATCACGGCATCCCCCATGGATGGGAACTGTTTGGTGTCCAGCTCACTTCCGCAGTTACTGTTCCAGCCAGCCAACCTGCAAAGATTAGTTTGTCTAGTTTGGATGTTCAGATGTTTCCGCACATCACCTGGGCCATTTCTATCTCACAACCAGCCGGGAGCTTGTGTGGGGAGAGCAGTTCACACGAGCATATGCAAACCTGGGGGTGCCTCCAGAGTAGCCTGGCACACTGGTCTGTGTCTTCTGGAGGGCAATGCAGACTCATCTGCAGATGTGATTATCTCTATGAAAGCTGTAAAATACTCTGAGTGTCAGGGTTCAGGCAGGATTTTGTTAAAGATTGCTGGTCAGGTCTTCAGCCATTTCCCTCCGCTCTTTCAGGCACTGGTTCTCCACGGTGCACTGGCAGGTTAGTTTGAACTCACTGCTGGTGTTACATCAAGGGGCTTTCCCCCAGGATATTTTCCTTTTGATCAAAGTGGCCGATTCAAGCTGTAGCATGTA
>NW_010407827.1:16293-19005 GCF_000710305.1 Buceros rhinoceros silvestris | reverse complement strand
AAGACTTTGTAAATGCAGAGACGCGCTGCAGAGGTTGACCTTGTGAAATGTAAACTTCAATGGTGCCAGGTAGCAGAGTGATGCAGGGTGAGGAGTGAGCATCATGACATACAATACCCTGGTCCTCATGCTTTTGAGGGCACTCGGGCACCTGTGGACCTGCCAGGCCCTTGGTAGTGCAGCCTGAGCTCTGTTTCTGAAGCTGGGACCCAGTGCCTTCCAATTGGACACAGGCATGCTCGACCCATTGTGATATTTCAAAGATATTTCTGCAAGGTTCCTCCAAGTGCAGATCTAGTTCCCCCTGCTGCCATGCTCTTGCTGTCCTTTCATGGGAGGAGCAGTCTTCTCAGATTCCCACTGGTACATACCTCAGCATGGTGCATGTTCTCTGTAATTAGCCATATTAGATATCCCTCCTACAAACAGGGCAAAGTTGCTTATTTCATCAAATACCTGCTGGAAGTAACTCTGCTCTCTGCCCTTTGGGATTACCTTGGCACCGTTATGAAGGAGGCTGGGGAGGCCAGGCTGCAGCTGGGACTCCTCCTGTGCTGGGCAGTGCGTGTGCAGTGAGTGCCACATCCCAGGGGTCAGCCAGGGTTTCTCCCTCTGGTCCCTATAAGGAGAAACTGATTCTCACAAAGGGAAAATTGAGAAGTTTGGGGTCAGCAGAAGAACTGATAACCCAGTTTTCGCACTCCTTGGGTCTGTGAGCAAATGTTTTATTTGCAGATTGTATAATTAACAGGGCTGAATACAGCACTTCTGGTCTGCGCATCTCCTGACTGTCTCACCCCACTCACGTGCTAAATGCACCCTTCCGGGAGGTGCTGACAGGTGCCTCTCACCTGCTGGAGCTGGGTGAGCTCTGGCTGCTCAGCCCTTTTCTGTCTAACACAGAAGGTCAGTTATAAACAGAAATGGTTGGTTTTCTTGGGGGCTTTTTTTAGACATGAAAAATGCTCCATCATCATCAGACTGGCTTAGCTTTCAGCAGCCAATGCAAGTGGAGCCAAACCCTCAGCAGAGAATTCAGCACGAGAAGCAGCTCAAACTTTCCAGGGCTAGTTTGCCAAAATCTTGCATCCTCATTCCTCCTTGTCCTTTGTGCCACAGCAGCTGATGCTGTTCTGGGCTTTATGCAGACACAGGGTGAGCCCCAAGGAGCTCCCAGCTGGAGCTGAAAGCAACTGGCATAGTCCCATTTTAGAGAAGTAGTGGGGGAAATCGGTGCACAGAAAGATTAAGGTTTGAAAGATGTCCTGGCAGAGTCCTGAATCAGCTGAATCAATCTGCAGGAAAAGGTGTGGAAGTGGTCCAGTGGGGGAAGCAATATATTTGTGCAATAATCCTAGCTATAAACGAACTACAAAACCACAAAACATTTTTTTCTAAACCTCATGTCCAATCCCCCAGCTTTGACTGAAGGTTACACTCTGTCCCATGTCCTGGCTGGAAGGAACTTGCTTTTGTACATGAGCAGATTTCAAGGTCACAGAGATTACTCTGAATGTCTGTCCAGTCTTCTGCAATACTCAGATGAGAGAATCCTGCTCAGTGCCTTCTGAAAGAAAGCCACAGTCGTTGTTTAAGGAAAAGGGAGGAAAGATACCATGCAGGGACTCCATATTTCAGTATTATTTGGTATTTGTGGTTTAAAATGCCCTAACTTCAACTCATGGCACATGATCTCACACTCTTTTCCTCCAGTTTACAGTGTCATCCAACATGACCAAGCTTCTGCAGGCTCTGTGAGCAGGTTTTCCAGGTCTCCCCAAGATCTTGCAGGGATTTTTTAAGCCGATTCCCATCTGTCAACATCTCTTGTGAAGTGCAGCCAAGTGTTTTGGCTGCAGCATCTGGCAATGGAGTCCAGTGCTGGCTTGCTTGTGTTCAGGATCTCGGGATGAGAAATGGTGCAGTGACCACCCACTGGAGTCATGTCTCTCTGCTCAGCCTGATGTTTTCCAAGTGGTTCTTGCAGGGACTTGCAGAGCAATTGAAGGTGACTGTGGAGTTTGAACCCCCAGTCAGTTTGACCCAGTGTAACTCCAGTGAGTGTGTTTTGAAGAAGAGCGACTGCATGGTCCCTGAAGGAGGTACAGCTAAGGCACTGTTACAACTCTCTTGTCCCTTGTTTTGTGCTGGAAAGGCTGTAGCACATCTCTAAAGAAAGGTAGCATTTATTTTATAGAGAACCCTGAAATCCCAAGTCTCATGCTTGCCCAGGAGGGCTCCATCTCTGCTCATTCAAATATTCAGCTGGTTAAATCTGAGCTGGTTTTGCTCTCAGTTGTGGTGCGTGAAGCCACAATCATTCTTCTGACTTTAATAGAATATCTCTTAGTTGGTTCAGATGTCAGTAGAAGGTAGTTTGACCTAATCATCTTCAATTCCTATATCTGCAATTCTCCTACACTAAGCCAGCACGATGACAGCAGTGAGCACAGAGGTCTTCATCGCCCAAAGGCTGCTGCCCCCAGATGCTGTCCCACAGCACTTGCTGAGGTGTGACCAAAAGATGGAGGCGTCACGACTGGGCAGGCAGAGGACAGGTGCTGTGGAAACTGCAAATTCCCAAGGCTGTGGCAGTACGTGCAGCACCTGCCGCACTGACCCAAATCCCACTGCTATCACAACCTGCTTAATTATAAGAAAAACTCTTTCCTACTAGTTGTTGCTCGCTGGTAAAAGGGACTCCCCAGGCCC
>NW_010407827.1:15171-16238 GCF_000710305.1 Buceros rhinoceros silvestris | reverse complement strand
CTACTAGTTGTTGCTGGCTGGTAAAGGGGCATCCCCAGCCCCTAAGGGACTAGGGGGACTGAGAGGGGAGACCAGTGATGACACATGTTGAGCCCTTGCAGCATGTCCAGCCCTTTGTCAAAGGGTCTGGAGAAGTGTCCACACTTCACTCCTTCTCAGAGTGATCATTGCAAGGAGCTGAGGGTTTCACCACCTCCCCCAATAGAGCCGCATGTTAGCTGTGCACTTGAGACCAGCACGGAGGGGGATGACTTGTGCTTGATGACTGTCTCTACCACGGCAGCTGCCTCTCATCCACCAACGCTCTCCTCCAACCACCTCGCAAAGAGATCTACCATACCCAGTGCAAGGCTGAACACCAGAGTGGTGCAGTGTGACATATAGGTGGCTTACCCATAGGCCGTGCTGCCAGCTGGTGTGGTGGGATGTGGCAGGTCCCAGGCAACCAGGGCTCTTCAAATCAAGACGAGGGGAGCCAGCTTGCATTAAGCATCAGTAAGGATGAGAAACTTCCCTATAGGGAAGAGAAAATCTGAGAAAGAGAAAAGCTGAGATTTTTGCTCTGATGGAGAAGCTCCACGAACAGAGATTTCAGACAGACCCTCAGCACTGCGACATGGGGTCACCTTACCAGTGGTGAGGACGGGCCATTTCTTTTGTATTTGCTACAGGAGGCTCTCCTGGTGATGTGAGTGAAGAGACAAACAGAGGGGGGGACAAAGAGGGCAGGAGCATGGCTAAGACCCAGCTGGAAAGGCAGAAGAAGACAGAGGAGCCCTCTCTGCCAGGCACCTGGGCTTGCTAATGGAGAGGGGAGGAGAGACTGTGGATGCTGCCCCGGGAATGAATGTCCATGGGGAGGAGAGGAAAGCTAGAGACAGTCTGTCAGTGAAGCACATCAACTTTTAGTCCTCTTGTCACCTTGAGGACACCCAGAGGTGACAAAAGTGAACCCCTAATGGGCTGCTTCAGGGGACCCTCACTCAGAGAAAAGCCAGCAAGGCAAAACCCCAGTGTCAACAACTATTTCATGGCTAAATTGCTGGGTAGGATACACCGCCCCCCTC
>NW_010407827.1:14204-15115 GCF_000710305.1 Buceros rhinoceros silvestris | reverse complement strand
AACTATTTCATGGCTAGTTTGCTGGGTAGCATCCACTGCTCTCTGCTCCTCCGCTGCTAGGTTCACCCTGTGGCACAGCAAGCTGGGGTTATCTGGTTCTGATGCATGATCTGGAGGAGTTCCACTGGCTTTTTGGGAGAGATGTTGGACGCCAAGATCAAGCTCTGCACTGGCCAGCATCACAGGTACTGCGCACTGAAACCATCAGTACTTAGGATTCCGGCCTTCCCGGTTCCTGTCCATGCAGGAAAGCTCTGAGCATGCTGACTTATCGCCAAGTGTGCTCCCTTGCTGGTTTTTATGCATGGAATACCCACTGCCACTGCTGTTATCTGAAGCAGGTTTGGAGCTGTTATTTGAAGCAGGCCACCTGGTAAGGTGCCATGATACGAAAAACCACAAGCAGCCCAAAGAGCGGTGGCCAGGCAGAAGGTAGGGTGTGTGCTGGTGGGCCGTGAAGAGCTTGGGACAGGGAAGAGGAAAGTCATCAACACAGTGCGGAGCCCTCATCCCCAGAAACCCTTGTGTGTTGCTGCTTGCTCTGATTTAAACCTGCAGCTGGTCCCTGTGGAGGTAGGAACTCTGAAGATGTTTGCTGCTGTATTGTTTCAGGGACATACGTTGTGGGGAAGCAAATCTTTCCCCATCAAGCCAGTGAAACTACACCTCCGCCAACAGCTTACTCGGAGAAGGCTCAGCCCGAGATGAGACTGGAGGCGGCAGGGTGAATGTCAGGATGGTGCAGCACAGTACTGCAGACTTAGCTGCAAGCTGGGTGCCCAAATCGCCGGTGAGAGCTATCACTGCTGTCGTGGAAGGCAACAGGTCTGCCTCAGTTATTTGGCCTGTATTGAGGTGCTAGGGAAATGTTTGACCTTCCTTGAAACTAGAGTATCCAGCCCAGCCTACTT
>NW_010407827.1:12747-14032 GCF_000710305.1 Buceros rhinoceros silvestris | reverse complement strand
AGGAAGCACAGACGTGAGCAATGAGGGCAGCAGCTTTGCTGAGGAAATGCATTAAATTTGATCTACACTGCAGTTTTTGTCGGAAAAAACGTTGATGCAGTAACATTCTACACAGTAACCAGGGGTGGATTAAAGGTCACAGAGATAATGTAGAATGCGAATTCATAGGCAGCAGTTGGGAAGAGTCCTAGACCCACTGGGAAAATCTCCCTGACCTGTCTTCTCTGCAGCTCTGTCTGTTCTGCTCAAGGACTGGATTTTCTTCTCTTTCCTAGCAGGTTTTGCTCATGCCTTGACCTTTTCCTGAGATTTCACCCACATTCCCCTTTTCTTGTTTTATCCCAGCAGCCCCAGTAAGGCAGTTCTCTGCCATGCTAACTGATTTTTCTCAGGGATGTTAGACCTCTGCAGACTGGGAAGGCTTGGGTAGCTGGTCTGTACCTGAATCTTCCTCCCATGCTTTAAATCATGGGGTGACAGCTTAGCGTGATGTGGGTGGAGCAAGGAAGTTGCCTTCTACTTGTGGTGCAGAGACAGCTGTGCAGACACAGCCCCCCAAGAAGCAGCTTTCTGTGCACGCAACTGAGCTTGCCACAGGGTACGCTACTGGGCAAGGGGAGGAGAGGGATTCCTCAATCTGCTGCAACGTTTGGGGTCATGTGGGGTTGGTGCAAAAATTCTCCTGTGGTGGTGAGATCTGTGGCAGGAGCGTATTAAAGGACTGTTCTGAGAGGGGTTAAATAGAGTCTTGTGGTGTGTGAATGTGCATCTCAGTAGACAGAGGAGAGGAGCATGCATTTCAGCTCATGACATGGAACGACTGGTGACCACCTGAGCTCCTTCTGCCTACTGTGTAAAACGGAGATGGTGCCAAATCACTTCACAAGTCACTGGAAGTTTAACACAAGTTTCCCAGAGGTTTTGGAGCATGCAGTGAAAGATGCTGCAGTGCAAAGCATTGCTGTTTATTCCACCGTTATCACCCAGTGGAGAAAAAGGCAGGGTTCATCATCACATCTACTGAAATGTCGTGGGAAAAAAAGCCAAAAGCCCAGCAGTGAAGTAACCCTGTCCTGCAGAGACCCCCCCAGTATTTTGTGCTCTGTCCCAGCAGAGGGAGCCCGAGTTTATTAACAAATCCCGATCCCGGAGATAGCCGCTATCAAGGTGGTACCAAAGCCCGGGCAGGATGCTTGCCGGTGAAGGACGGCTGCAGAGGGTGGAGGGGGTCTAGTAGCGATGCTGAAAGCAGGGCTGTGCTTCCAGCCAGGGAAGTAAGCTAATG
>NW_010407827.1:8394-12632 GCF_000710305.1 Buceros rhinoceros silvestris | reverse complement strand
GGTCCTGCAACTAACTCTCTTCCTGGGACACCGCAAACGTATCAAGAGGTGGATGGCCTGCAAGAGCAAGTGGCCATGCTCATTGCATGGGGGAAAAAGCTCTGCACTGAAAGTTACAGCAAAGCCAAGCTAAGATGGATGAACTGAGTTTAATTTGCTTCAGAGACCGCCTCAAGGAACAGCCAGTGACCTGTGTACCTGCTGGGCTGGCCAGTTTTAATCTTGTTGTCTAAACGTTTCTCCCTATGGTGTTCAAAATCACTGATGGTTGTGGTGCCAAATCCATACCTGTTTGCCATTGTGTGCCTGAGTCTGATCCTGTTCTGACTGCATGGCAACGCTCTACAGCAACGGCATGCCCGGGACTGTGGGCCTGACCCACCGCTTCTTAAACTCAATGGGAGCTTTTGCACTGATTTCCCTGGGTTTTGGAGGCTCCGTGTGAGTGCATGGAGGGTTCCATTCAAGGAAGCAGGAGCAGTGTTATTGAACAGCCCTCTCAGAGCTCGTGGGAGTACTGTAAATTTTCCCTGCTGATAACGTAAGATGAAATGCCTCCTAGGGACACAGATGAGTCTTGGCTGCATGTTCTTTCTTACAGACAGTAGTTGCAGTGATGCACATATGGGTACAAGATTATTGGGGAAAGGAAAGGTTGTGGGACTGGGACACAGGAGGGTCACAGATCATTTTAAGCCAAATCCGAAACACATTTAAATCAATAGGTAGTCCGTCATTAGCCTGAGTGAGCACAGAAATAGTGTTTTAGAAGCTGAGTAACAAACGAACTGGTATGTTTCAGGGTGCAGGGATGGGAAGACAAACGACTCAGGCTGTGCTCTGCAGAAAGGAGCAGATGGATATTTTCCAAGGCAACTTTTGAAAGGAAGGTTGAATTTCTCCAAGATAAGGGGAGCTCCAGTGAGCTGGAATGCACCACGACCCCCCCTTTCCAGCTCATCCTATGATAACAGCTGTTGTGTTGGAAACCTAATGCTGATGAAAGAGTTAAAGGATGGTTGATGGGCAATATCGGTGACACACCTCTGAATTGAGCATACTCCTGGAGTGAGACTGCGGGCTGGTGTTACTCAATGAATAGAGGCCACTCCAAGGGAGTTTTTCCTTGAATAGAATGGGGTCAGGGAGCCGCTTTGGGGAACAATGGTTGCCACCAGCTAGCTGAATTTCTTACAATCACACACCATACCCCCTGATCAAATAGCTCCTTTGTCAGTCTGATATAAAAACATGTCATACAATGATGATCTGGAAGAATGACAAGAACTGGCCTTTCAAAGAGATCAGAAGGGCTTGTTTTGCACAAAAAGAGCCCCCATCAGAGTCAAGACAGGAAAAAAATGGAGAATAAAAGAGGGTGAATGGAAACAAACAGCAATAACAACAACAACAGAAAAGAGGGCAAGTTGGAAACTTGGGTCTGGCTTGTTTCACAGCATCCCATGGCCACAGCGGCGCAGCACGGTCGAGTTGAATCTCTTTCGGTATGGACGTGGATGTCAGATTGTGCTGCCATTGGGTTCCCATTGTCATTCTGCACTGGGACAGAAGAAATTGCTGGATGGGAAAAGGTCACTTGTCCCAACGAATCATCTCCCCCCACCCCCGCCCCGAAAATGTCTCAACATTATCTCTCTGCTTTCTCACTGTAGTTCCCTCCTCTGCCTTTGCGATACAGTCTTCGTCTGCTGCCTTTATGCTCCTGTACAAAGTTCAGATTGCTCAGAAGACCATTCTTGTCCATCTGTTCATATGAGGGGGAAAATGTCTTTATTCTTACCCATTCCCTTGTTAACTTCCTTTTTTTTTTTTTTCTTGGAGTGTGTACCCTGTTTTCAACCCTCTTGCCAGGATTTTCAGGGACATAATTGAGACTCTGGATGGAGAGAAAGAGTTTTTCCCTGAAGAGTGCTTTAAGATACGCAGGGAAGTGGATCCCGCTTGGACACTGCCAGGGGAACTGCATTCCTACAGTATCTGCCGCAGGAGTCCCAAGAGATGGCATTTACACACAATCATGACAATTATTTGCAAGCTAGAAAAGTTCAGCAGTCCTGGAAGTAGGCAACCAGAGCTGCCAGACAGCTTCAGCACCTTCAGGTGTTTGAAAAAGCTAATATTCAGAGTTTATTCTTGTAGTATATAAAATGAGTCAGAAGATATCATAGCATGTAAGAGACTAAGCTCTTGGGAAACTGCTCCTGAAAATACATCCACAGCAATGAGAATACACCAAACCTTTACCCCATGTTTAAGTTCTTCTTTTATTTTTTCTCTTCTTATCACAGTGGTCTTTTTTCTAAAGAAAAAAAAAGAAAGAAAGAAAAAAACCCCTCAGTGCTAAAGCTGCCAGGAGACCGTTATGTTTGTATGATTAAGCACTAATCAGGAGGTACCTTGCAGTAGAGATAACTAAAACTAACTCTAGCCACTTTCATTTATGCTCTAAGACAAGTATCTATTACCGTCATTGTACAATATTTTGTTTGCCCTTTTCTGCAATGTTGCATAGAATCTGTTACTCATGTTACATGGCATGTTCATCAGCATATGTGCATCTGTAAGAAAAATCCTTGGTAAACTCTATTTACACAAGACACTCTTTATTAAACACAGAGAATATTTATAAACATGCAATACTGACATGTATAAACAAAATTAAATTGTCTGAAATTGAATGTCTGAGATCTTCGATTCCTTTACCTCAAAGTCTGCATTGCACAAAAAAAAGTGGGGTCAGAATTAAACACCTATTGTCCTGAAACACAGCTCTGAAAAGCTGTGCAGCTGGCTTGAAAATAATTTGGCCATATTCCGAATGCTGCCAAAACAAAGATACTTTGGAGGTACTGGTTACAAACACTGGGTAGTTTAAGCTGCAAGCAATTACCTGATACTACCAGTGTATTTGAGGCGGTAGAGGAAAACCAGCCCATGCTGTGTTGTGCTGTTTGGGAAATAATTTGGAATTGTAGTATTAAAGCTCGCGCCAGAGCAAAGTAGTGCAAAAGGCAGGTGAGTCGCACCACAGGTAGTGTTAAGAACCAGAAGCTAGACCCTGGAAACAGTATTTAGGCACCTAAAAAAATGACATTTTCCAAGTGGCATTGAGCACCCAACAGTTCTGCTTGACTTCCACAGGTACTCAGCAGGCAGTGACAGCCAGACATCCGACTGAGTTTGTCTATCTGGAAGGCAGGTTGTAGTGCGACGGTTTGTATTTAGGAGTGCTCCAGCCTCCAGCTGGCTACTGCAGGTAGCACAGACGGTGACAATTCAGTTTTTACATGGAATGTACCCTCCCTGGGACCGGCCGATAGATGACATGACCTGAGCTGAATGCCTTGTAAGTGGTGAGTTCTGCTGGTTTTGATCTAGTTGTCCCTGAAGTATATCAAGACCTCACCATTTTGTGGTGCACACATGGGAAGAAGCTCTTGGCATGGCATTATCTGGTGGCTGGACTTTGCAAGTGCAATTTGACTGGGAAAGTGTTATCTTTTTTAGGGCAAGCTATAAGATCCCCTCTGGGGCTCAGGTTTGCTGGGTGGTGGTGATAACCTGCAACTTTTCAACAACTTTATTTTTCTTGTTTAAACTGTTTTGTAATGGTGTTGTTTGGCTTTCATTGGACATACATTCTGTCGTTAGTCTTGGTTGCTGTGTTTTCTTTATTATGAAATTCTGGATAGTCCAAGTGGATAATTTTTGTGTTGTCTTTGGGTGATACTTTGTTTTGATACAAAGCAGCATAATTCTGTTAAATGCAGTGAAACTGTCATTTACAACAACCTCACGTCTGGCCCTGAGACAACAGACAACTCAGGGAAAGAATTAAGTGTGTTAGGGGAACACTAACTATGTAATTAATTATTCCAAAGATTGGAAGGGATAAAACTCGGCTTGCACACACAGTTCTGTTCTGTCCCTTTGTCAACAGGTGGTACAATCAAAACTCAAGTGACACTTCTGCCTTCTTTGGGCTGCTGGCTCTGCTGTGCTGAATCTCGCCTGTTCAAATTTCCAGTGAACCTTCCCGCATTCTCCTCTGGTTGTTACCCTGCAGTTATAGCCTCGGTATTGGGACCAAGCCTGGAAAATTTCAGAATGAAAACTGAAACCTTCCAAAAGGTAGGAGCAAATAAAAAACAGAGGATATTAATATAGCAACAGCTGGACTTCAGCTTTAATAATGCCTATTTTTTAGAGCACATAGC
>NW_010407827.1:7917-8282 GCF_000710305.1 Buceros rhinoceros silvestris | reverse complement strand
GTTCAGATCAGATACAGGTATTTCTGCGTGCTTCTGTGAAATCAGGCCTCTTGCCAATAACACAACGAGAGGCTGGTACACTCTATTAAAATATTAATTACCAAGCCCCTTCCTTTTGACGGGTCTACTAAAGGTACTTCAAATGGATATGTGAGAATGGATCAAAGATTCTGCAGGTTGTTGCCACTGCTCACTGGGCATTTCAAACCAAAGAAGAACCTGACTCCCATGAAAAAGATACTGTGTTTTTACAAGCAGTAAAAAACCACTGGTCACTTGATTGCTATGGGGATGGATATAACTAAACTGGGCTTTCTTAAGGCAGAGAGCACGATCTAAGAGAAACAAAAAAAGACATGGGAGAG
>NW_010407827.1:0-7761 GCF_000710305.1 Buceros rhinoceros silvestris | reverse complement strand
TTGATTTCAGTCTGTTCAGGTCTAGCTGGAAAACACAATGCAGCGAAACGGTCCCTTAGTCGGCAAGCTTCTTTTCCTAGGTTTTTCCCATGGTTTGAAGTGGAGAGGGAGGGATGGTATTAGAAAAAGTGTGCGTGAGAGAGAAGGCTGTAGGAAGGGCAGGGAGATGAGAGACATCATTTGGAAGGGTGTAAAATAGTCCATTCCTTCTGGGAAGTGGAAAACTTTGATGTCAGTGTCTCTGTTTTTAAAGTGGCAGTGTCAGGTTCAGGCTGAAAGGCCCTGGTATTCAAATCTTTGTCTGTGCTTGCACTCGGGACTTTGCCTGTGCACACACCTGCACATCCAAACACCTGCTAGGGCACCCACACAGCAAACGGGCCTTGCGCTTCAGAGCAGGCAACAGAAAATAAGCAAGTAGATGGCTTCACTGATGCTTTGCACAGAGAGTCACGCTGAAAAAAAAAAAACCCAAACCCACTTCTGTATGTTTTTGTGCTTGGAAAAACTGCTATGGGCTTTACCTCTTTTAAAATGCTGTTCTCTTCTTGGTGTTACTGATGCAGTTGTGAGGCTCATAATGTGTTACAAGGCTCACAAAGTCTAAACAGACGAAGCAGCAGAGTTACAGGAAAGGAGAATAACCTGTGAGAAGTATTGTGATTTCTCAGTCATTGCGTACTCCTAAACTCAGTTTCAAGGGGGACAGCTGATGTCTGTAAGTCGGGAGCCCTTTCATCTCCGCAGGGTCATGGGCATTGTGCACAGCCTGGCTGTTTTGTCCTTTGAGAAGCATTTCAACACGATGCTACCAATAATTCAGAGTCACTAAGAATGGCAAGTCCACTGCAAGCCTGGAGGAAAAGAGAAAGAACAGGACTAAATTTATCACTCACGGCACTCAAGTGAATTCTGGAAAGAGCTGTTCCAGAGTGCAAGCGGCTCTTTGTCTTTTCCTCCCTTCCAAGAGCAGAAGGCTTTGCACTCATGGTGGAGCTGTGAGGACTCATGCTCTGCTGGGTAGCCAGTTAATCTTACTGGAATCCACACCCCAAAACTGTACCTGGTACTGACAGGCTGCAAAAGCAGAAAAGGTATTCGAGAATTATGCAGTTTCAGATCAAGCCAATGACAGCTCTAAATGTTACTGTGATGGTCTTAAACTGTGAGGTCTTGGTTTCTAGCAAGAACAGAAGCATATGTGCATGGGTTGGCTTGTGGGTCCTGATGGGAGACACACAATGGATCAATTTATGTTCAATTGACAGACCTCCTTTACTGGAGGGGGAGATTTTGACTTGAATCCCTGGAATGTCGGCATTTTCCTTCCCAATACTCATTTTCAGTTTAAATAGATCGAGTGAAAGGCCTATTTTCATGGCAGGTGGGCTAGAGAAGGGAGGTCTTAATGACTCTTTATTCTTAGATTTATAATCTGACACGCTGTACGCACATGTTTGTCACAAAACTGTGTGAGGTGCCCACCACCCATCCACGCATTGTCCAGCAGATGTTAAAGCCATCAACTGTGTTTGCTTCCAGTTCCAAAGGAAAACATTCTCTATTTTGGGATGTGGGACATTTTTTTTTAAACTGATCTAAACAAACAAACAAAAATAGTCTTGGAGAGGTAGAGCTTACATGATCATAAGAAACCCCTGTAAATGAGGATGTAAGGTCTGTTCCCTGACCCATAAACTGGGTTACTAATTAGTTGTTCCTGCAGTTTGTTGTTCTCATCACAAAACCTGAGATTAGGCTGAGGACTATTTAAAAATCATGTGCATTAGTGATTCGGGATCTCTAAACATACAGTTACTGCAGTGACAGAGTGCTAATTCTTCTTATAATAATATCTGAGAGCCTGCAGTCACAGCAGAGGTCATACCACGCGAGGTACTGTAGCAGTGTAGAAAGCACAGTGCTTCCCCCAGGGGTTTACAGCCAAAGGCCCCAGATCTCCAGATGAATCTGTAGGTGAGTGAGACCTTGCACTCACATGGTGCTCTGTTGCAGGACCAGGACCTATGGTGTATGGACAGGGAGATACCTTACTCTGTGTTTTTTTTATATACGTGTGTGCTTCATTATAAGAGGATAGAGGATAAAATTTGCCTTATGGCTTGGCACAAGCTGAACTGAATAGAAATAAAGGCTGTTTCTAGCACCAACCAGATTCCTGTTGCTGCACTATAAATCTCTAACTTCAGATTGATGAACCCTGTGTTTCAGTGATGAGATAATAAAAAATGGCAGCCTCCTTATTAAGAAATCCTACTCCGCAAGAAAGGACTACTAGCAAGATGTTGCCTCTGGCTGTAGGGGAAGAGAGAAGGAAGCCTAGAACTCTAGTAATTCTGCAGGTTTTTAATTGCTGCAGGTAATTAGGCTGTGTCTTGTTTGCCTGGCCAAGGCAGACACTGCTTGTAGGATTAGTTTTGCTCACTTTCCTTGAGCAAATTATTACCTTGTAAATGATATGACAGTGGAGCATCCTCCAGGAACAAGGGACCCCTCTGAACCCACGGGCACCTGATGAGTCAGGTCAACCTCAAACGAGCTCATGGGCAGACTAGGAACTGCAGGAAGTAGCCATGTAGGTGGAAGGCAGATGCAGGATAAAACAGTATCATAGTCACTGCTACACCAAGGATACTCTTACATTGCTTTATAAACACTGCAAAAAGTTTTGGAACTACCTGTGGAATGAGTGAAAACTGAGCTGAAAATCTCTAGAAACAACTTTGTAAGTCTGGATCTTACTCTCAAAGAAGCCATTTGAATGTTTAGTTCCTCGGGCTCTAAGTATGAAAGGAAAAAGCCCCTAAAATATCTTCATAGGTAGCCCCTATAAAAGAACAAGATTCAAAAGCATTCCTTCAGGAGATCAAGGACAGTCCAGCCTTTGAAGCCCGGAGGATTGGGAAATTTAAAGATCTTTGTGGCAATCATATTGTGCTATTAGAAATCTACCATTTGGAATTGTAAAGCGTTTAAAAGGAATGATTCCAAATTCCACAGCTGTCTGGTGAGTGACAACTTGATGTGGCCTGGAGGGGAGGAAGAAGGTCATTGTTGGGAAAACAGTTAAAATGAACATTTTCTGAACAGATGCTTTAGATAATACTTTGATAAATGAGGTTAAAAACAAATAAAATATTCTGGATAACTTCCAGAAAACAAGAGATTAGTAAAATAAAAAAACAAAACTCAAAATGCAAAGACAAGAAATAGGTATACGGCCGCTACTTAGCAAGTAATAGAGGTTTGTTCAAAATCAAATGAACAATAAACAGAGTTCAAAACAGCAAGATGAGACAATTCTGCTGGATATGGGAGATGATACTTTTTTTGTTGAACTGCAGTTTTGCCAAGCAAGAGAGTTTCTGGAAGACTCTTTGGATACACTAAAATATTTGAGAATCCATTTTTATTGCCTTTTTTTCCAACCCATTTAAACAGCTCAGCTGCTGATCAGAATTCAAAAGCATTGCATGTGTCCAGCAAGTGGATAATGAAAGCGATGCCCAGTTCAGTGTCTTTGTCAGCAGAGTGTGGTGAGAAAAGTAAACAGACAGCACACTGATGACAAACTGATTTATGGAATTGTTTGTTTCCAAAATTTTCAGCATAATTATGACTAAAGGTCCCGATCCTGTGGCTGCTGAGAATCTTGTAGGGATGGCTGCTGGCTGGGTGCCCTTAGCACTCATTAAAAGCTCCTTGTAGACGTGGTTTGGAAGCACACAGAACAGGGTCTGTTGGGATTATTTTTAAGGGAAGTTTTTGCCTCACCTTTCAACAGAAACCATACCAAATACCTTCTAATCCTGATTTCTTCTGGCAGATCTTTTATAGATAAAACCAAATCAATATGTATAATTTGGTATAAAGGGAGAAAATTTGCCCCGAAATTCAGCATAACCTTTTAATTTTATCGTCTTTAATCCTTTGATAATTTTTGTGCTTCTCCTGCAGAAAAGCAATTTTGCTAATCACCTTTGTGTCAATCCCTGCATTCCTGACAACAGCGTGAACAGCTTCCATCAAAGTCTTTGATGTGGGAAAGACACACACACACACACACATATAATCTGAAAACAATTCAGCTCCTTGGTTCTCAATGGTGAGCACTCTGCTTAATAGAGTGCAAGTTCTGTGAAGGTTTCTAATCCTTTCTGCCAAACAGAAGAGACACAGTCAGGTAGCACACCTTATTCAGAACTTAAAATAACATGTTACTTGCTCTCAGAGAAAATCAAAACAACTCAAGATCAAAAACAGATTCCGCCAACCCTAACAGGATAGACTTTCTACTCAGATAACTCTTGATCTAAGTGTGTAACAAGTAACCTGCTTTAATCCCTCAAAGCGATGGTGTTACAGATAAGTACTGCAGTAGCAGAGGAGGTGTCTTAAGTTTCAGAAATACACAAAAGCATTGGTTGGAAGGAAAAACAAAACAAAGAGCTGTCCACATGATTGTGTCTTTAGCTGGAAAGGTGTATTTGAGAGCACTGCAAATAATAAAACCCCTTGAAGAGAGAAAAAAAAAAAAAAAGAGAGAATTGACAGGCAGGTATTGAAACGGTGTTTCTTCCAAGCTGTATTTCATTGACTAACACTGTTAAAGCACAAACTTTACAGGTATAAGCCCCCCAATTTTCAGCTTATGAACGCTGCAAGCCATGATACTGGAATGGTCTGCTACTTCCGCACAGGACCATACCCCATTTTGTAGAGGTTCAGCGTGGTCACAGGCCGTGAAAGGGCTGGGATCTTCAACTGCAAGATTTGGGAAGGATACATTGACTTTATGACTCTACTGAGCATCTCAAAGTCCTTTATTAGAGTATGAACAATACAGTGGAAATAATCATGCTACACATACAGTTTTAGTAATGGATCAGCATATTTCTTGGTTCTTGCTCCTGCAGACACCTGCATCGCTGGGAAGACTAGAGCCACTGGCTTCTTACCCTGTGATGCACAGCTTTGACAGCTCCACAGCAGCCCCAGTAGCTGAAACCATGTCTGAGAACAGGTGTATGCAGTTGCAGGTCCATTTCTCTTAAAAAAGAAACACAAAGGAAATTACAGATGATATCTATGTTTTGGGCAAACAGGAATTATTGTTCCTACATTGTAAGGCAATTATCCATACCAGAAAACAATGCTGAATTTAAGAGCAACATATTGCAATTCTTCTTATTACTCTGCGTCCCCTGTCTGGAGCATACTTGACCCTCTCCATGATTATTGCATGCAAACACATTCCATCTTAGCCAAATATTTCATAGTTGTTTGTACCAAACAACTTTGTCTCAAATTGGAGAGCATGAAGGCACCACTTCTACCGATGCACTTGTCCATACCTTGGTATTGGTATCCCAGAGGGTCACGTTGCACATGTTATGTTGCACCTGGGCTCCTTCTGGGTTGCACCAAGTAGTTTCCTTTGTAAAGCAGCACGGCCACAGTCTGAGACTATGGTACACTGGACTACGGGTGTAACACAGGCAGGGATATGTGCACTGTGCAGATGTTGCCTCTGTAGAGTAACAGAGCCCAAGACCAGAAGGGACCCCGACCCCTTTGACTGTCTTAGACGGATATCCTGAGTTAGGACTCGACAGGTCAGTTTCTGGGTCATGTTGGTAGTTGTGGTCTAGCCAGGCTCTTTCTCTAAGGGAAAAACCCCCACCTAGCATTGTTTTTTAAAAAATCCAGTAATGGTGAATCTACCATAAATCCTGATAAGCTGTTTCAACAGTTAATTTTCTTCAGTACAAAAGCACGCTTTATTAATGAATTTGTTTCCCATCACCTTCTGTCAAGAGATCTTATCTCTTTGTCTGCTAAACAGGAGATCCTGGTGTTACCAGATTTTTCTTCCTGTTTCACTGCTCATAAGGTATGGTCACCTCACACCTTAACCTTCTCTTTAGAAAGCTAAACAGACTGAGCACTTTGGGTCTCATTATAAAAAACGTCTGACAGTCCTGTAATCATTCTTACTACTCTTCTTTGAAACCCCTCTAGTTTTTCAACATCCTTCTTGAAACATTGGCTGGACAAATTATTTCCAAAGCAGTCACGACAGTCAAAACCAGAGGTAAAAGAACCTCCTGGCTCTTGTTTGTTTCCCAGGACAGCATTAGACCTTTGGTCACAGCACTGCAGAAGGAGCTCACGTTCAGCTGATTATTCATCTTAATGAAGTCTTTACGGAATTGCAGCTTTGCAGGATAGAGTTACACCCCTTCAGTGTGACCTACATTCTTTGTTCCTAGATGTGAGACTTTGCATTTGGCTTGATTGAAATACATACAATTTGATTATACCTAAACTTAACATAGGGTTATGCAGAGAAAGACCAACTTGATAAAAGAAGTGTCTTTACAATAACAATTTAAGATGGAGAATTCATTCAGCTTTTAATAAACTTAATATTTCAGACATTGCCGAAGTCTATTACAAAAGAGTGAAGGTCAATGTAATCAAAAAGATATCGAGTTGGTATAAAACTGCATTCGTACCAAGCCTCCATAATCTCATGTTAAGCAAAATTTGTTGTATTACCTCCCTTTCAGTTGGCTACTCAAGTCCTGTACCAGATGTGCTGTTATTTCACCCAAACTCAAACTCAGGTTGAGAAATTTTTAATTACTTGGGCCATCTGATTCACTCATTATAAATGCTGATAAAACATCTGCCGCCTTCTGGAACTTCTCTGATTTCCAGGGTGCACGAAACTTGGTGTAAATAGACCAGACGGTTCCTTAGCCAGCACTTTTGAACCTCTCAGCTACGAGGCTTCCAGGGTTGGTGATCTAGTCTTATGAATATTTGAGATGCTTGAGATTACCCAGAGAAGATGACCTTCTTGAACAGGATGCAAGTACTGTCTAAAGGCTTGTTATGGCAACCTCATTATATGCCAAAATTTATTTTCTACTCCACTGTGCAAAAGGAGATGTGGACTGTGGTGGGTAAGTGATACCTGTTCAAAGCATTCTAGGCAGATGATGAACTTCTTATAATTTATCTATTTTTTAATTTTGAGGGAGAAACATCCCCAAGCATTTCAGGCTTCTGTAGAGTGAAAAGGACTATAAGAAAGAGTAACACAACATTAGATTCATATTTTCCTTCTCCACTGTCTGTGGTGGGCTACTTTGCCATTTTGGACCAGAATCCCTCTGTGTTGTCAGTACTCCAGGCTCCTGTGGATGGCAACAATGACTCAGTTATTACGAACTTTCTTTCGTGGCAGTGTGCTTGTATATATGTAGGCACACATGTGAAGTATTTTCAGCCCTTTTTCTGTGGAGCCCTGGAAGGAATAATGGGCTGCATCAAAGGGTCCCTGCGAAAAGCCAGCCTTAAATCCACCGTAGCAGGGACTGCTCTTAGGTGGCGAAGCCCCTTTCTTTCACATGGCCCAGGAATTTGGGAGTGTTGAAAAGTGCTCCGCGGCACCAGATGACCCCTGCTGTCACTTTGTGGGTGACAGGCACTCCTGACCCTGCTCGAGGATAATTAATGAGCGTTAATCACCTTGCCGTTCACCCTCCTTTGCACGAGTGCAGTGCCTAGCTGGGGCTGCTCCAGGTGGTGAAGCAGATGCTCTGGTTACCTGGGATCACCGTCCCCACCACTAATTGTTCGTGTTATTAATGAATATGTGGATCAGGCGATGTTACTAATCCCAGCTTGGAAGAATACGGACCCGTGCGCCAGGCCGGGGAGGGGGGTGGG
>NW_010407826.1:13726-20434 GCF_000710305.1 Buceros rhinoceros silvestris | reverse complement strand
ACAAGGAAGTTTTAGCCCAAACCGGGACAAGCAGGCATCAACCAGCAGGACCAGCCTGCTCCTCCTAATGCCTTTTGCCTGCACCAGCAAGATCAAGGAGATCTCCTCAGAGCCTTGATCTTCATCCCCTGAGCTTTATAGTTACTCCTGGTGCACCCAAGGTCCCTCCACTGGCAGTACCTTCTGCAGAACGAGAGGTGGAGAAGGAGATTTATGTGTCTTACCAAAAGCAGGGAGTTTCCAGCCTCCCACATCTCGTGAGTTGCCATTTGTCAGCTGTCCCCTGCTTTCCTCCATCTTAGCAACACAGTGTTCAGCTTCTTGGCTCAGTCACATTGCTGATTGTTGATCTCCTCGTTCATCGTCCCCAGCAATCATCACCTGGTGCTTTAACACCTTGTCTAGGACACCCCTCCAGTACTGTCCCCAGTGAAACCAGCCAGCACGTCCTACAGCCAAGACCAGGACATCCACATTCCCTGTCAGGAGCTCTTTCTGGTCAAGGTCTCTGATGTGCTAAGGACACCTGTCTCCAGCTCATGTTGGCCACAATGCATGGGATATCCCTGTGCTAGGCAGCCTTCAGAGGAGAAGGTGCCGGCTCTTCCTACCCAGCCAGCGAAGAGCCTGGCTCTTGTCTTGCTCAGCACACTGCAGAAGCGAGCCTTCACCCCCAGCAGCCTCCAGAAGTCCCTGAAGAAGCAGCCTGGAAACTCTGCAACAACTGCTGTGGTTCTGCGTGCAGCTCCTAGGCTTCATAATCAGACTTACTGATTCTCCTAAAATATCGCACATGAGACGCCTGTGGTATTGATCACCGCTTAACAAAGGGTGCTGCTCACGTGCTCAGAAAGAAGGAGGATTTGCTTAGGGAGCTTAATTAAAAAGCTCTACTTGATGCGAGTGATGCCCTTCTGAGGATGCAAACTTCATAAAGAAAGAAACTGGGTTTCCTCATGTAGAGCTTCCTCTTCTTTCTAAACCGTTAGTGGTTTCAAAAATTGGAAAACAAATTCTCATCTGCTCTTGTCCTTTAAAAGCTCTTTTCACCTTCTGATAAGCCCAGGAGTTTTGGGAGGCTTCATTTTGTTTGCCTCACCAGTTGATGAACAAACTTCAGGTAATTAACTGAAGCTGGACAGCTCAGAAACAGCACGGGAGGATGAGCGTGGACATGGTGGAGGCCCATCCGCTCACAATTGAACTGCTTTGTTCGATATAGCTGACCGATTCAGCAACGGCCAAGGGTGAGGTGCGCTGCATTTAGGCTGAATCGTGTACAATCAGAGATTTGGAAAGCACGATCAACACTTGGATGATTGTAGTTAAACTCTTGCGATAGAAGAGAATTTGATAACACACTCCCACAGCTGCAGCTCCGAAGATCCTGAACCTCTCTGAAACAGAGACCAACAGGGACCAACAGATTACAGTAGGCAAAAGGATCCTGAGCCTTTCTGGTCTTGTGGTATCCCGTACTTTTGCACACAATGTTTTGTGTAAAGACAAAACCTTCACCAGTCTATGCTAAGCCTGTGACATACAACAATCAAATAAAATAAAAAAGACCAAAGAGAATTCCATTTACATCATGTGAATGAACTGTCCCGTAGTGTCAGCTGTCTGACTCTTATTTCAGGAATAAAGTTACAGGACATTAATGGTCAGGATTAAAGGGAACAACGTACTTGGTATTAAAACATTCCAAAAGTTATGGGGTAAATAAGAAAGTAAGCTCAGTAAGATTTATATTGGCAAAGGGGTTTACCCTGAGTTTGCACACACAGACATGGCTGTAATTTCTACACCTCATCGGAAACATTTCAAAAAGCCTTTCTAGAGATGCTGATGGCTTGTTTAAGGAGAAAGAAAGTAAGAAATCTCAAACTAAAATATACAGAGTGGACAATTGAAATAGAAATTATGCCTTTAAAATGTTCTATATATTGACACAGATACTACTATAAACTCATAATAAAATTAATAATAATAATAATAATATGGTCAGGCACTAAAATCAATGAGTTTAAATCCATATAAATACCCTGTATTTCAAAATGATCAAGAGAAGATTCAGATTTATCAAAGCTTACCTATTCCTTGCTGTTGGAAAATCAATTGTTTATTTTTAGGTTATGGAGTCTTGCTTATAGAGAAAAACAAAAAAATTACCTTTGAACTCTAAAATTTTCCTGCGATAGAAAATTATTTTAATCCGAGCTTAGTTGGTTTTCTTTTTCTACTTTAAACCTTCAGCAGCACACTTTTCATTAGGAAAAAGAATTTATGACAGTTAGGAATCTCAGGTGAGTCCATTCAACTAAAAATAAGGCACAAAATTTCTATTTGTCTTAACACCAAAAGAAAGCAATAGTAGGTACTTCTCCTGTGCAGAATTCCAAGTCCTGGTCAAAGTCCTTGTCATACCATAGTTTGCTGGCACAGAAGCTGAGTGGCAGCCCAAAAGGACTGTGTGACGACTCACGGGTCAAATTCCAGTTTTCCTAAAGTCAACATCGTCATGACAGGCCAAACTCACAGATTAAAACCTCAGCCAAAGCCAACAGACAACACAGTGTTTCCCATCTCCCCAGTGGACCAGGGAGATGCTTCCTGTCATATTACTGGGGGAGACTCTTACTGCCTTAATTACTTCAAACCAGTTTTTATCACAGAAAAGACTATTGGCGCAGCTGAACTGGGAGAACCATGGACAAGTCCATATCTTCATTGTCTGAAGAGCTGCGTCATGGCAGCTACAAACTCACAGAGGTTCCCTTTTCCAAGGAGCTTGTATAGGACATACGCACGGAACTACAACTAAAAGGGAGGAGGAGGAGGAGGAGGATTTTTACCACTATAGAAATGTGGCCTAGTTAAACTTCTCCAGGAATTTCACCCACCCTTATACTGGAACCTGAACCAAGCACTATAATTTTTCACTAATACTCTCTGTCACACCAGTATGCCCCTCCTCCCCTAACAGTTATTTCAGATGACAGAGACTATTTCGGCGATGTTCAGATTACTGGCTATCATCAACGGCCCCTAGTTTCACTGATTACAGCAGGAGTAGCTTTTCCTCCTCTTTTTTTCCTGCTCTCAGAAAGCTGACTCTCCTCTCACAGCATGCCCAGCTAATGTCTGTATTTTGTTGTCGAGGTTCATTCTTGCTGATGCATGTTTTTTACCATCTAAAAAGGTAAAAGAAAAAGGCTGACTAGGCAGGGATGGGTACACGCTCTTGGCCTTACCTTCCGTCTCAAAGTTGTACTGAAGAGGAGATCTCAGATGCAGACAGCTAATCTCTTCCTGCCCCCTTGACGACGGTCAAAAACAGACCAGTCAGGCTTTGATTTACGTTTGATTAAAACTGCAGATGGATCTAACCCTACACAGTCCCAGCTGCAGTCAGGGAAGCCTCCTTTCCCCATGAAAATAAAACGGTTCAGTCCACTGTTCCTGAGAACAAGGAAATTATTCACCATCTTTCACTGGCTGATTTGGGCTGCAGTAGCTTTTCAGTGGGACTGGAGGGAGCAGATCAAGGAGTGCTGGGAAGTCCACAGGTTCAGGCAGCAAGGTCAGTGCTGTCATGTGTCACTTGGGAGGTATATTTCCTTGATCACATGGCTAACAAATACTGTCTTGTCTTTATACTGTCCTGGTGTACCTCAAATGCCACCCAGCACAACAGTATCTTCCTTCTCCTACATAGCAAGAGATCTGTAAAAAGCCATGATCTTCAGACTACCCATGGAACACAGATGTTCACTCCTCCTTGTAGACCACATCACAAGCAGCCTCTGTGGGCAGCTCGTACAAATCCTGGCATAGTGCTGGCTCCCAAAGTAGCACTGTCATGGTTTAACCCCAGCTGACAGCTCAGCCCCACCCAGCTGCTCGCTCAGTCCCCCCTGGTGGGATGGGGGAGAGAATCAGAAGGATAAAAGTAAGAAAACTCCTGGGTTGAGATAAGGACAGTTTATCAGGCAAAGCAGCAGCTGCACACACGAGCAAAGCACAACCAGGGATTCATTCACCGCTTCCCAGGGCAGAAGGTGTTCAGCCATCGCCAGGAGAGACGGGCTCCACTGCATGGAACAGTGACTTGGGAAGACAAACGCTATGATTCCTTATGCCCCCCCTCTTCTTTCTTCTTCCCCCAACTTTATCTGCTGAGCATGACATCACATGTTCCAGGATACCCCTCTGGTCAGTTGGGGTCAGCCACTACGCACACACAAAAAGTTTCTAGTCCTCAAGCTTGGCTAGAAATAATTGATGATATAACGAGAATATTGTGAGGAATAGCTTTTCAGATGGCATGTTCCATACCAGGCTCAAGCCAAAAGAAAAATCTGAAGTTTTCCAAGCTGCCAAAGCCATAGAAGTCCCCGATATGTAACGTCTCCCCTTTCTGTTTCTGCTCAGCAGGAACGAGACCATCCCTGTGCCACCAGCACTGTTTCCAGCACAAACCCAAACCAGCCCCACAGCAGCTACTGGGGAGAACATTAACCCTATGCCAGCCAAAACCAGCACAAGCACTGTGATTCTTTTTGCACATAAAAGGTACCTCTTTATGTCTTCTTTCAACCTGCACTGGGAACCCTTCACGAGTACAATCTTGCGAATCCAACAGCTCCTGGGTAACTGTATCAGTGATACCACCTAAGGCCAAGATGTCCTTGATAACAGCATCATAAATACCCAATTTCAGCGTATCAAAACAGAGATCAAATGAGAAAGAGCCGTTAGGGGCATGATACAAGAGAGAAGAGTGGAGAAAGGGAGAGATGGAAGTCCACGTGAGGAAGACGAAGCACGGGCAAACGGAGAGAAGATGTATGGAAGTGCCATGTGGGCAGGCACAGGTCGGTATGTTGTCTGGCTGAGTCCTGTACCTCGTCACTGCCATCCACCCTGTCCTCTTGTTACATCCGATTCCTGGCTGTTTCCTGAGTGACCTTACTTTCTACCTGGGGAGGGGGGAAGGGGTCTCAGTGCCAGACCCATAGCTCTGGGCGCTAGTGACTGGTGGGACCGGGACGCAGATCCCTGGAGACCTTCAGTCAACTGTGTCCATGCGTGTGCCTGTGCTTGCATGTCTGACCATCTCTGGAGTCCACGTTCATCCTTGCTCCTGGTCAGAGCTGCAAAGGTGAACAGGAACAGCCACCTCTGCTGGGTGGTTATTCAATGCTCTGAATTAATTCCATCCCGTCAGCACACCACTCACTTCCTGTTTCAGATCATGAATGAACACTCTGAACACCAGAGATTTCAGTGCAGCTCTTTGGATGATTTCACTGATAACCTGTTACAAAGACTGATCAAAATCTGTCTCTGTCTCCTCTGAAACCTCTGCGAAGACCAGCCAGGCAGGTTTTTCTGAAGTTCAGCGCTTTGTTAGCACTCCCCACTCAACGCCTCATTGAAACGGATGGCTTGAGGCCACACACCTTAACAAACACACCCATCGGGTTCGAAGATCTAGCATATGTATCCGCCAGGTTCACGGCTAAGATTTGCTTTAAGCAAATAACTGGTTTTTTCCAGCTAAGACATCAATGTCTCTGTCCTTCGGAGCAGTTTTTCTCTTCCTAGCCCTTCGGCAGAGGGCATGCTCTCTTAAGTGAAACCGATTATCTCTAGAGCAAAGGCAATAGACTTTAATCAGGTTACTGCCTCTCACAAAGAGGTTAAGGGAAATAAATTGAAGCCTGTCACTGAAAATATGTTTTTAGTAATACATAAGAAAGTTGGATTTCCTGGGATTGTCTTGTATTTTAAGGAAGTACTTAACGGGAATTCTATTTCTAAATGCTTTGAGTACGGAATGTTTGGCTGCTATGGAATCTTAAAATAAGGAAGAATTAACAGTGACTATTGCAAATAATCTGTCATTCAGCAAGGGATCTTGACTTACTTAACACCAGGTTTCAGAATGATCTGTGAACATTGTTATTGCTCACATTGATGCTGGCAAATAAACATTAAAAAACAAAAAAAAAAACTCCAAACCAAACAAGCAAACAAAAACTCAAAAAAGAAAAGAAAGGACCAAGCTCATTCTCAAATGCTGGTGGCCAAAAAGAATGACTGAAATACTGAGTCAGTTTTCAGTTCGCACCTTTGTTCAATAACATAAACACACATAGAAGAAGAACATAAACACACAGGTCATAGCACGGATCCACACTTCTTCTTCCTGCTGCTGCGTACAGAACCATAGAGAACTGTCAAGCTTTCCCTGAGATAGTATCGACACTGAGCACTGAAAACAAGGAACTATTCCTATAGAAGCACCAAGAACCTCAATTAGCTTTGTCAATGCAGATCTCTGAAAGCCAATTTGAAACAAGACGGAAGGCAAAATGTTGAAATTCCTGTCACTATGGAACCACTTTGCAAACTAAACCATGAAGGATATTGCCAAGCTCTCCCTGTGCTGCTGGAAACCATCTCGCTGCTAATCTGAGTGGTCCCTTCCGGAGAAAGCAGTCACCAAGTCCTAGAGAAGAACTGTGACAGTCAAGGAAATTAGACCTTCAGGCTTTCAGAAAAGGAGAATGAACTTGAAGACGTGGCCTCTGAGGTTCTCTACAGCCATCAAAGTTTGCACCTGTTGGCAAAAAGCTACAGGTTTGCACATAGCTGGTACTATCTGCAAACGAATGATGTGGTTCTCTATCCAACCTTTCC
>NW_010407826.1:13065-13629 GCF_000710305.1 Buceros rhinoceros silvestris | reverse complement strand
TACAACAGAAAGATTGCCTTTTTAATACCTCTGTTAAAATTACAATAAAATAAAATAAATCTCTTACTTCCTGAAGAAAGCCTAGTGCGTAGATAGGGAATGGGTAACAATCACAATTGATTACGTAAACATTATTTTATGATTAAAAATAGCCTGCTGAAAAATTTACAGCAAAAATCAGGGCCAGTTTTTCCTTCTTAAATGACACACTGGTTTAGCTAGTGTAGGGGTCAAAGAAGAGAAGTTTCAATTTTTTAATTCAAAACCACAAACCACTTCTGCCTGGAACAAGTGGGGGTTTTTCTTAAGCTTAAATTGGAAAATAAAATAAAAATTTCTATTGAGCACATTCCCTTCACCACTCAGCACTGCTGCAGAATCCCGACCTTTCAGACACATCATCCTCTCTCCAGCCAGCAGCAGATAAAGATTGCATGGTGATACTCCTTAATTCTTTTTTTTTTTTAGTAGTGCTCTTTATTGCACTACAGCTGCAATATTGAAATACCACATTCTTCTCTCCCCACCATGCCAGACCCCAGAAGAACCAGCTATTAACCCTAC
>NW_010407826.1:1079-12895 GCF_000710305.1 Buceros rhinoceros silvestris | reverse complement strand
AGGGCTGCCTTGAAAGCTCTCTGCTCTGAGATGCGAAGATAGAATGAAAAGGGAGTGCTTCTGATTGCCAAGAATTCCCTCCCAGCCCTGCAGTGACCAGAGCAATGAGCGAGTCAGCGCTGAGGACTCATGGGGAGGGCGCTACGACTTACACTTTGGCTGCGGTTCACACCGTGCGTATTGCCTGAGTCAGCTGCATCACCTGCGGTAACCAAATTTACTTTTCATTTTGAGATTATGAAAAAACCATCCTGTTGTAATTTTCACTTCAAATCATATATTTCTCCCTAGTAAATCTGGAGGGAAATGAGTAAAAGTCCATAAACTTTGAAGCTCATTTCACGTTCCCAGAAAAACTGATGTACTTTCTTGTAGCTTTGAAATAGGTATAGAGCAAACCTGGTATTTATTGCATGACCTGAAATCAGATTAATTTTTAAAAGTTTTATTGCAAAAAAATCATGCGTTGCTGTTTACAACACAACTGTTGGAATTCCTGGGAATGACAGAAAATCTTCTAAAATGATAATCTGAGAAGGCAGTGATAGCACCAGAGCTCTGCAGGAGGCTCAGCATCGCTGTGTCTTTAGGCATCACTAGGGACTGAACTAAGATCCCTTCAGCTCACAGGGAATGCAAACGCATTGTCTTCTCCTGGCACCCTTGATTTGAAAACTCAGGTGTCCTGCATGCACACTTCATCCCTGCTTATGAACCACCCTCTTTTTTCCACAAGAAAGGGAAGGTATCTGGTGAGTTTGTCGGAGAGGAGAGACCATAAGGAGGAGAGAACTGATTTTCTTAGCTGAGGAAGATATGATGTAATATAGAAAATTAAATACAGAATATACAAAGAGGACAAACCTGGAAGAAGCATTTGGTCTGAAGCAGCCATAGAGGGAAAATTCCAAGTTGGCAACATGGCTGAGGGCAATTGAAGGCAGGGTCAAATGCAGCACCCTTCACCTTTTGTGCTGAGGAGATGTGAGCTCCACAGTACGGTGTTAAGGGTGAACAACTCTCCCTGCAGTCAACGAACACAAACCATGAGCAGTAACTCAAAGACAATATTTAAGTATTTCTTACACAAGAGAGCATTTATCTTCAGCTTTTCACAGCTTTATCCCCTAAGAGAAGATATCCTGTACATGCAGGTATATGCACTCATGTCTGGTGGAATTGATGAGAAGCATGTGACAGGCACCTGATACAGTGCACAGAGTTGACAAGCAGCAGAATTTAAGTGCCAGCTTGTCCTCGTCGTTCTGATCGACACTTCAGATTTACCACGGCAGAAGTGCTCCCTTCCAGGCAGAATCCCTTTATGATACAGAGGCTGTGCTACTGGCTCCATGCAGTCGGAGTGAGGACATCACTGGCTTTCTCAGCACGCTCCTCCTTCACGTTCAGCTCTCTAGGAATGTGTTGCCTGCAAGAGACAGCGGCATTGCTGGGAGCCACACAAAATGAAAAACTCAAATGGAAGGTAACGGGGAGAGCAAAAATTCATCTTGCCCACAGGGTTTTCCTCGTGCAACATTGCCCACAGGCCAGTGAGGGCTGGAGGCTGTTCCTCTGAACTACAAGACACACAGATGCTCAACTGGATTCCTACCAGTGAAGAGACCTTTCTGATGGGAGTTTAGCTGGAAGAATTTATTAGGATCCCGATCAGCATTTTCACCCAAGGCAGCAATAACAGCTGCTTGGTATGTAATCAGTGTTTAACCACAAAAACAGACCATCCCATCTGCACTCGTAAAGAGCTCTGCACCTCGAGATGCCCAGAGCTGATCTGCTGTTCGCATAAATCTGAGAGCTCCTCTGTTTCTTAAAGGTAGCAGCAGAGCTTTCCATTGCCATAAGTAGAGTTAAGTTCTTGTTTATATACAGCTCTATGAGTAAGTCAGCTCAGTAACGGTTAAAACCAACCTGGGTTTGAAAATTCGACAAGTAACGGAAGGAACACCTGCAACATTACGTCGGCAAGTCCATATCAGAACTCCCGTCTGTTATGCGTAGCTTTATGATCTCAGAAAAAAAGGGAATATATCAGGTAGAAGAGATATGGAGACAGGCTGCGAGGGTGACGGCGACAGAATTCATTCTTTCAGATGGTGAGGGAAGCCTCCTCGTCTAGAAAAGAAGTGCCAGGGTTGAAATAGTCAGTGCTAGGACGAGTGAAAAGATCTGAGGACAGCAGTTTAGCCATGTACAGTATCACTGCAGCGCATTTAAATACAGTAAAAGAAAATTAAACTTTTCTCAATCTGCATAATGAAGCTGTAGAAATTGTTGCCAAAACCTTCTGTGGAATGTAATGCTCTAGAGAGGTCTGAAGAGCTAAGGAGATCAGAATGCTACTGTTCAGCCTCTCTAACGACTAAGAGAGCCCCCATGGGCTGGTTCTTACCTCACTTTCTCGCACGCTGCCTGTCCACAACAGTGCAGGAGACTATAGAGAGGTTGGATCTCATTCCACAGAACTTCTCCTATATTCTTACTTCACTGACTGGATTTTATTTGTCAAATAAGCTGATAGTCTCTTTTAATATATACAATACTTCAGAAAAATGAGCTTTATCTGAGTTATTTTATTTCAGAATGTTTAATTCCTTTAAATCACAGTACACTAAATAAAATTATTTCTTCCATTACTGCGCCACAGCTCCACAGTTGAAAGCATTCTGATACTTGAAAGGTAAAATCTATGATTTTATCAGGTTCTCTTTCTCACCAAGAACACAAGCTGCTAATATTTACTAGCACAAGATTGCCAGCTAGACAATGTATGAAATATTTCTGTTATTTGTATAGTTTGAAATGTGCAGAACATTCCATGGAGTAAACAGACACGTCCTTATATGGACACAAGAAAATCAAGAAATAAAGAAAGGAAAAGAGGAAAACAAACTTCTACTGTAAAAGACATTCCTGAAAATAAGATATGAATAAGTAAAATCTTTATAGTTAACGAGTAAGGTGGTAAAAGAAGAGCAACGCAACAGGTTAACCAAGAAATTCGCTGCTATTTCTGACGATGTGCTCTATAGTACAAATTTCTAGAGGTTTTTCTCCAGCCAAGTCTCAAAAGTAAAGTAGAATAGAATGGAATAGGGACAGGTGGTTAACTAGGAGAAAACCAGAAGAGAAAAGCGAACAGCAGCTGATGGCAGTTCATGAATAGGCTCAGGAAATGTGTATTTTAATGTAATAAATGCTGTCTCCTCTGTCGAATGGGGACCACTACATTATGTGGATTACTAAATAATCAGTCTTCTTTATTCACTTCGCTTTGAGACGTATTGTTGCATAATCCAAACGGTTTAAATTAAAAAGGTTTTGACTGCAACACTCTAAAGACTCAATGGATAATGATATTGCTTTTTTAAAAAAATACTCTTAAAATATGTTTCCTTTCACAGGTAAGTTTAACAGATTACGACCTTTGCAAGACAAACCATAACAAAGCACCCTGGTTTAACCGACTGTAAGATGCCACCATTGGTAACTCCCTTAAGACTATAAAAGCGAATTTAAACCCCACATCAGTGCAATGGAAGAGGTCTTTTGGCAGAAAGAGGCTTCGCTGTCAATGAGAACGCAGCATTCGAATATGCTTTTCAAAACAAACATTCATAGAAAAACACATTATCTGACGTGAGATTATTTTGCTTTATCTCTTTTGAGTTCCTCCAGAGCAATGAGGTTTGTTACTGCCCCTTATGTCCCTGAAGTCTCGGCAACAGAGAGCACGGTACAGGAAAAAACTCAAGGACTGAACACAGGTAATGAGTAAAATTGCATCTCTCAGCGGGCATGGTCTGAACTAGCATCGCATTACTTAAGGCCAGCTTTACTTACAACGTCATGGAGGCACTCAAAAAGTACTTAAAAGACCATCTTTAAGCAGAAAACGCTTGGAAGCCTATAACCAACTGAATCATCAGCGTTTTCCTACCTACAGAGCCAAGGATGCTATCCAAGGAATAGGTCCCGATCCTTAATGCTATACAGGATTCTTTACTAAACATAACAGCAATTTCTGGTGTCCCTTTTAACCCGTTTCATCTTTCACACCCCTTTGAGACAGGCACGGGAAGTATTACATCCTCCACTAAACCAAAGGAAGAGCAGGAGCTACTCAGGTTTTTTATAAAAACAATAAGAAGAGTACATAGAAATTCCAAACGTGTACATGATGTAAACGAGGCACTTTCATGTTCATACAGGCAGAACAAAACCAAAAAGAATCCCTGCAGCAATAAATTCTCTGTCCTCTCATGTTAAAGCTTAAAAAGGAAGAGTAGTCCATCTCAGAGAAGAAAATTCACCAGCAAGTCTCCAGCTCACCAGCTGTGCTCTTTCCTCAGAGCTGATGGGAATCCCCAGGCAGACCAGAAACAGGAACACTGGTCCTGTTCCTCTGCTATAGCTGCAAACACCGATGAGCATATTCTACCTGCTTTCTGTTCAGCTCCATCCAAGCCTTCTCACACCGTCCAGTGAGACCCCCAAGAAAACAGCGACAGCAGGTTTTATGTCACAATTCAATTTACTTTTGGTCTTGCATTGTTTAAATCACCCGCAGTTTCACTACACCACGCAAAATGAAAGAGTTCCTGTCCCTTTAGCGGGCTGCATTTCACCGGGAAGAAGAGACAGACCCCTACCCTGAGTTCTCCCAGCTTTGAGGAGCCCTTACATTAAGTCCTCCTGTAAATGAAATCCAGGGGGAGCCTGCTGATCCATTACAGATTTCTTTGAGGAGTCTGATGCTCATATTCATGTTCTGGGGGTTCTACAATTTGCCTTTTTTTTTTTTGCTGGAATTACATGGAATGTATATTTTCTGTTTTGATTTCCCCTCCCAAATCAGAATGAACAAGTACCTTCAGTACCTAAACTCAGGAGCAAACCACATGTAGAATATACACTGCATATCCTAAGGGTCCTGCATCATACTTTCTTTAAAAAAAAAAAAAGAATAATCAAATTATTATTATGTAGATTCATGCTCATGCTAACATCAGCTGCTCAAGATCTTCAGCTGTGGGTGGAACCCGGCACAGAAGAATGAACTCTGCTGTTTGGGGCCTTTCTTTTTTTACTATTATAGGTCTATTTTAATATCCGGAAATTCCCATAAACATCTGTCTAAAATATCTGAAATTTACTTCAATGTACCAGCTGAGTTCTTTTCAACTCAAAACTGGAACTGTTAAAGCCTGCCATTACGTGCCAAAGATGCCAGACAGTTCCTTGTTCTTTTTCCCTTACTTCTAACTTGGGAGGGAAGGACTGGGTCGCTTTGTTACCATTTCCTGCTGGTGTCAGAGTGTCCACAACTGGCTCTCAATTACCCCCAAAATGATTCTGTCATTAGTGGCAAAGTGGGCCTGTAACAAGGAGCCAGTATCTCCAGCAGACATAGACACAAGAGAGACACTGGAGTCTTGAACGACATTACCCAGCCTTGGACAGAGATGTAAAAATTAGAAATAGTCACAAGGAAGCATTTTCCGAAACATGGAGGATACACTCCTAGACCACTTCACCTGGAACGGACTGAAAATAATCCCGGCTGCGTTAAAAGTGAAGAGAGCAGACAATTATCGGTTACATGTGATAGTGTAAGTTTATATGAAAAATATTCAATATTGGCTCCCTGCGATGTGTTACTAATGTCTGGCGCAACTGAACAGCCAAATTTGTGCATTTTTTCCTTGTTTCCTCTACTTACAGAATACCACAAAATGGTGATAATGCGTAACAGTCTGAACAAACCAGCAACAAAACACAGATGACACTAAGCTGAGCAGCGCAAATAGACTAGAGGGAGGGGGTGACATCCACAAGGACCCTGGCATGACCCTGAAGAGTCAGCCCATGTGAACCTCATGAAGTTCAATAGGCCAAGTGTGAGGTCCTGGGGATTGCTCCTGCCCACGTGCAGTGTCAACACAGGCTGGGGATAAATGGGTTGAGACCAACTCCGTGGAGAAGGACTTAGGGGTACTGGTGGTGAAGAGCTGGCTGTGAGCTGGCAACGTGTGCTCACAGCTCAGAAAGCCAGCCATGTCCTAGACTGCATCACGAGTGGCCAGAAGACCAAGGCAGGTCATTCTTCCCCTCTGCTCCACTCTCCTGATACCTCACCTGGAGTACTCCTCCCAGTTCTGGGTTGGCTGGTACAAGACAGACATGGACCTATTAGACCGGGTCCAGAGGAGGCCACAAAAATGACCAGAGGTCTGGAAGCCCCCTCCACAGGCTTTTGAGCAGCCTGATCCTGTCCTGTCACTAGAGAGATGTCCTTGACCATAGCATAAGGGTTGGAGTAGATGAACTTAGAGAAGATGCCTTCCAGCCCAAATGATTCTGAGATTCTGCATTGCTCATGGTGCCTCTGTGCCATCACTACTCGATTGAACATTCACTTTAATGCAATAGTTGTGTAATGCAGCTCTATTTTCTCCTGCAGAATCCCAAAGTTACCGTATGCCTTCACTAAAAATGCCACCCTTCATTTCATATAGCCTCAAAAGCAGCAGAAATTATTTGGGAGCAAGATGCAAGAATCTTTTTTAATAATTTTGTTTAGGAAGATCTCCACAGCAGCCAGCTGGTACTGCCAGTGGTTTAGAAAACTTGAACCGTGTATGAATTCAAGTGAGAATCGACGGGTAAATATTAAAGGAGCCCAAATGCATTCCTGATACAGATGCTGTTACAAGCAAGCTTAATAAAAATAAAAGCATACTTCGAAAAAATAAAAACAAACAAAAAAGGACAAGCACATTAATAAAAAGAATAGCCTTTGGCAAGGGCAAAGTATCTGAACCAACTCAATAACAAAATTCATGGGGTGGTAAATGGACCCTATGTTATTGTGATACAAGGAAAAAAGTACCGAAGTGCTAAATGGAGCTTGCGGCCATTCTGCAGATTTCTCCAAGCTTCAGTTGTTAAGAATTTGGAAGGCTGAAGGGAGGGATAGCTAAAGAAAAGAAGTTTAAACTTTAAATGTAACATTTAAAAAAAGTCAGCTGCAGAGTACCCGTCCCCTAGCACTGTGGAGGGTGGGATTGGTGTCTGAGCAGCTGGTTCGCTGTGGTTCCCTTTTACAGACTGGAAGAGGTTCCACCCTTAGGACAGGAGATGCTAGATTACACTTTGTGCATGACTTGCCACCCCAACCCACAGTCACCACCCTGCTTCCACAGCCTGGAGGTGGCAAGTGCCCAGAGGACAGTTTTCTCATCCCCTCTCAGTCCGTCTGCCCCAGGTAACCACCCCTTTCCCAGTACGCACACAGAGCAGAACCGTGGCTGGCCATACTGGCTGCTCACGACTGTACTTTCCTCCTGGGTACACCCTCCCATCTCGATTCACATCCACATTCACATCCACCAGGTGCTCAGCCCTAGGGATGACCGTAATCCTGCCCAGCATCTGCGGGCAGGATCCAACACCCCGAACCCGGGCTTCTTTTCATCCAGCCTCCAGCTCGCGATCGGAGTATTTCCAGATTGTGGATTCCTCCTCCATGCCAGCTAGACCAGATTGGAGCTTGCTAGTGAATCACACACGCAGACGAACAGAGTATAAACTCTCCAGAAAAATTTCAAATGTAAAGCAGTTTTTTCACATAATTAACCAGCTATCTCCACAGACCCAGTGTTCTTGCCATTCCCAGCTCTCCTTCGACACCACACACCTCGGCACTGACACCTTTCAGTTCCGTCAGCGGTCCTTCTGCTGCCGGCGTGCCCTGTTTGATGCATTCCACCTGCTCCTCATGAATACTTCACGGTGTGGGTTTAGTGAGGAGTAAACACTGTAAAGAAGAAAGCCCAGAGGAAGCGTCTCACAACCTGCAGCTGCAGAAATGCCAGCGCCCCCGACTGCTGCCCCTTTAGACCTGGAACTCCACCCTGGAGGCAATCTCTGGGTTAACCCGTGCAGTTACTCCTAAATCTTTCTGCTCAGATGACCCGCATACAGACTGCGGGTGCCAGGGGATTTGGGGTGTTTTGCTTGTTTGTTTGTTTTTTCCAGGAAAAAGGATCTTTCATTCCTTAAATTTGCTATCAGTTGTGTTCTTCTACAGATAAAACACTGCATGGTTGGGTAATAAAAATGGATGCCGTGCCACTGGATTCAACACAGGGATTTGACTACAAACGTAAGGTCTCTACTGTGAGGTTTTCCAGTGGTTAGATGGAAATAACGTTAAAACGTCTGTCCCAGTACAGCATTTTCATGGGGTTCCTCTAAGCTACGGTCTGGGGGTCTCTGTCGAAAGCCAGCGGGTGCTCGCCTCATCGCCGGTCACTACGTGCATTAACCCCATTGTTTTTCCCACCTTTTTCTGGTTAATCCCACAATTTTGCATGAAGCACATTTGTCAGTTTACAGGTCCATATGGAATATAAGATTCAGTTTATACAGAGGCTTCATTTTGAAATTTGCACATTACCCAATTTAGCACAAAAGTATTTTCTCCCCCTGACGATGTGAGATCGGAAAGATATGTTATGCAATAAAATCAAGGGAGAAGCGCCAAATCTCCAGGAATTTTGCAACTTGAATATATTTAAAATTGACAAAAAATAACAGCAACATTTATACACTGTACTCACGAGTATGGAAATAAACTTGAGCATATAACCACACCACTTCTGCCTTCAAGGACTGTGACACTGGCATCATTAATAGTCCCGAGATGTCTAACAGAAAATCAAAACATCCCTCTATCTACACTGAAAAATGGAGATAGAAATATATATATACATCTGTTTATATATGCATTAGTTAGAAACATTTTAACCACCTACAGCCTATGGCAAGTCAGAATTTTTACATGGGTATTTAAAGAGAGCTGTAAAATATGTCAGCACAGATGTAACGCCGAGCTGTTTCACAACCAATAATCGTATTTAAATAACTGGGTATTTCCTAAATAGCATTTTCCTAAGAGCCTTTAATTGCAGTAATGTGTCCAGCAGCATTAGAAGTTATTACCCACAAGAACTTGTGGAATATGTAAGACAAAGAAAACAATGAATATTAAACATGTGCAACAGCAACGGGGCAGCGACATCAGCACCCAAACGAGTGCTTCTGAAAGTGCCGGTGCAATGATTTTCTCAGAGGTTTTTCTTCGGCCATTTACTGTGAAAAGCCACACTGCAAAATGAAATGGTGAGGCTCTGTGTTTGCTTCTCATGGCTACAAGTTAATAGGGACTTGGACCAACCCATGCACTCAGCACCCCTGCGCTGGAGGAACTGCCCCGCTAACAGTCCAGAGGGAAATTCAGCATGGTTGAAAGTCATGCCGTTTCCTGACTGGAATACAGTGAGGAGGGGTCACCAGGGTTTGCCATGGGACCACCAAACATCTGCCTGAACACCAAGCCTAAAACCATCCTGCAGGTCCAGGGGAAGCACCTAGCACATCCTGGAATGGAAATGCTCAGGAGCGGCACAGATCTGCGAAAAACCCGCCATGCCACAGGGAAGATGGCAGTACAAGGAAGGGGAAGAGCTCACCCCTCAGAGAGATCTTCTGCCTGTCTGTCCGTGGAGAACACCTCACGTGTCAGGCTCAAGGGGATGGTTACACTCATGGCGGTTTGCTGTTCTGGCACACCTCCACTGCCCTCGCCCTCTCCTGTGAAAGGGAATTAAAGGTATGTGCCTTGAAATCCTAAAGGTGTCCTGAGTGTCCACTCCTCACCCTGGCAGTTTTACCTCCCAAAATGCCCACGTACTTTTTAGAGGTTGAGCAAGAACATTAAGATCAACGTTAGATGACAAGTGAGTGGGAAATCAGTTTAGAAGTGAGATTCCAGAAAAGAATTCTGGACCAAGGAAGGTTTCAACCAACCCAATATTTGTAATTAAATACTGCATTTCACTTTAAACCTGATTTTTTTATGAATTAAAAAATTAAAAACACTAAAAAGAAACAGAATATTTCCTTTAGAAAATGCTGAAATTAAACATTTGATGTAAAAACCTCTTCTCCCATATGAAAATCATGACTGCATTTTCTCTGTGGTTAGTAATAGCTGTGTTCTTGAAAAATACACTTTTTAATGAACTTAATAAAGCTCAGAAAGTTGTGCCCACCTCTACAGAGCATCACCACCTCTTCTCAAGCAGCCTGTATTGCCTCTGCCCAAACTGACTGAAGCTGTGCTACCGTTATCTGCGGCTACGTGTCTGAAAAAGAGCTCTTTAAAATTCTTCATGTCTGAGAAGAACATTTGGAAAATAAACCTAAGCCAACACAAGTATCAAAGGGGTTTTTGCCATTTATCTGTTTCCCAGTGACTGCTGTAAACAAGGGTCCTGGAGGTGCACAACTGCAGCTTATCAGCGTGGCCAAGAATCACGGCAGTCCTCAGCACGCTGGAAGCTGATAGCAAGTTCTGGCTGCACATTGAAATTACAGCATTATAAACCAAGCCAGGACTGGCCTAGTCCATGGTAAATATTTATAGCCCAGTGCTAGAACTAGATTCCAGAGGAATTACATCAGAGTTTTAAACAGCTGTTTGCAAACGATGCAAACATACTCCCACTCTCCCCCAAAACCCCCCAACCAACCCAAACCCACAAAGGAGGTAAATAAAGCTCTCCGCGATCTGTCCTTGTTGTTAATGTGAATGGAGATTACTTTCCCAAGCCTCCCACAAAGGTTATCCCAGCACATACCAATCAGATAATGGCATACCAAGCTCTGGCTTGCTCTGATATTTTACACAGTCGTGGTACCTTTTATTTTTTGTTATACATCCTCATGTAAACTTGTTAGAATAATCTGGAGTCCTAGATTCTGCTGTAGTGGTGACCCACACTCTCAAATGAAAAAATACCTGTGAACCTGGAAGAACATCGATGTCATACGCCAACTCCTTTCTTGTTGAAAGGGAAATTGTCAAAAAAAAACCGAAAATTAAGGATAATGAACTGTGTTTATAAGGCACTGCAGGGAATCAGTCATTTAAAGCACCAGGCCCTCTGGCACAGAGTACAAGAGAGGCTGCTAATTAACAGGAGTTGGTTATTAATCACACTTCTCCCCTCTTCATTCATTCCCAGTGCTTGCACTACAAGTGCTCTCCTTGAGAAGAGCAGCTGTACCTAGTCCTATGTATTCGAACAGCCAGATGTTAGGGCTTCAATTTTAATGACTTTGCCCAAAAAAAGGGTTTATTGTTACAGTCTCAGTCTCAAGACTGATGTTTAAGGTGACTCCTCCGTGGAGCCACGGCCTCTCTGGGCAACCTGTGCCTGTGTTCGATCCCCCTTACAGTAACAAATAAATAAATAAATATCTGAGGTTTACATGGAATTTCCTGTATTTGATTTTGGACCCACTGCCTCATGTCCTGTCGCTGGACACCACTGAAAGACCCTCTCACTGGATATTTATAAGATAAGATCCCACCCATCTGCCCCTTCTCCAGGTTGAGCATCTCCTCAAGCCCAGCCCTGAGATACAGCACTCCAGATGTGACCTCACCAGAGTCGAGCAAGGATCACCTCCTTGACCTTCTGCTGGTTAAAAACAGCTAAAGGTTACCATGCTATCAGGAAGCAATGTCACATATGTTGGAGTCGCCCTTCTCACTCATGAGGGACAACTCCTCTCTCAGGTTCCTGAGCACTCTGCTAGAAGTTACAGCAGATAGGCAGACTGTTGTTTTCACCTTGCGAGGCCATCTCCACGCTCAGGTGACTTCCAAACACTTGGCAGCGTTAGGGAGCATACTTGAGCCTGATTTTATCCGTTGCTGAACC
>NW_010407826.1:0-996 GCF_000710305.1 Buceros rhinoceros silvestris | reverse complement strand
GCAGCAAATGGTTGTTAGCCCACAGGCGTGCACTCAACAGGTTGGGACGAGAACGGAAGAACAGCTAATTCTTGCACCGCTGATGATCAGCACAAAAAGCACCTCCAAAACCGTGAAGTTATCACCTTTCCTACGTTGTGTTATTGACCTCATTAAACTCAAAGACTGAAAACGGTAACAGTCCATGCAAACTGTAATTTTCAAATGTGTTACCCCCTTTCTTCATCAGATTAAATATTGTCTTGTTTAATACAATATAATTGTATGGAACAAATTATTTCATCTTCATTTGATAGACATGTTACTGCTGTGTGCCGACAGAACTCTTAATTCTGGAGCTGAGCATTAGATCAGCTATTAAAATTGATAGCCGACGTGAGCCAACTTCATATCAGCACAAAACCCAGCTGGAAGTCTGCGGGAAGGCGGTACACTCACCCGTGTTAACGCTGCAGAGCCTGCTGCCGGGGTGGTACTGTGCTCAACCTAGCAACAAAGCGCTCCCTAGGGGCTTTAAAACATGATAGAGTAAAAATTAAAGTCACAGTGCTGGAAATCGATCCTGTTCTTCGATTGTCTGTGGTTCATTCCCCTTCCTGGTTTTTGGAGGAACACATACCCGTAACTTTTCACCCTCTGTTTTCAAAGGAACTCAGATTCATTTTGTTTGGTGAGTCTTTCCAATTCACTACAAAGTTTAACATACCCCTGACATTCCTGAACAAGAAAATCTATTTAATCTTTCAGAACACCAGGTTTTTTCTGATTCAGATCCTTCTGTTCATCTGGAGAAATACAAGAGCCGTTTTTAGTAAAGTTTAGTACTTCTGAGGTTTTCACTGGCTCCGATGAATCCCTCAGCTGGTTGATGCCAGTTAAACTATTCATTCAGTGTTTCTTTGACCTGCTACTTAAAGAAACTTCAAAACTGTCACCATCTGCCACACAGAAGTCTAAACTACACTGTACTTGGGGCGGGGTGGGGGGGGGCGGAGG
>NW_010407825.1:98801-99015 GCF_000710305.1 Buceros rhinoceros silvestris | reverse complement strand
GGGCTCGGGGGAAGCCAAGCCGGGGGATTGCGCCGGCTGTCACCTCCGGGACGCGGAGCCGCGGGCTTGAGAGGTTGTTCCCCGCGACGCTGTGGCCAAAAGGGGGTGATGCTCGTTGTCTGCCCGCTGCAGGAGGCAGACCCGGCGGTACCGACCCTCCCCTGGGCGCCTGGAGCCGCACCGGCTTTCCCTTGCTGTGAATGCGTTATGGGAT
>NW_010407825.1:97171-98495 GCF_000710305.1 Buceros rhinoceros silvestris | reverse complement strand
GTTCCCAGAAAAGAGAGATACGGCAGGACAAGTACTTACAAGACTTTATCTGAAATACTACGTGATGCTGCTAACCAGGAGACTCAGGTTTCCTTTATTTATTCTGCCCCCTGTGTGAAAAGGGCTGAGTTGGTGCCCTGCTCGCTAGCAACAAGCGATGTAAGAACTTCACTGCCAGTGTAAGTGGGAAACAAAGGAGCAGAAATACAGCTGTGTTGGCAGCAGGGTACCAGGTACCACCTCAGTCCCTAAGCAAAGCAATGGCGGAGACCTGCTCTGGACAGGCTGATCCTATTTCTCAGCCTTCAAAGCTGTTGCTATGTGACACTAATTAAGTGACAAACAAGTGGCATTAAGACAGATGTGGTTTTATCTTCCATTCTTTCATTTACACTATGTTTTTTGCCACTGGGTTCTGACTTCAGCTTTGAGGCCAGCGGAGTAGTGCCACTTGAGTCGAGGGAACCCTGGGTCGCTCCTGGTGACCTCTCCAAAATGAATTTTGCCAGTTTTGCACCCAAAGTCTCGCACTGGTACTGTAGCAAACTGACCAACTCCTGGAGAATGAGCTAATTCCTGGACAGGTACATAGGCACGAGCCGGCATCTCGTTTAAATGGACACATCAGATGAACCTTTCGGGGTGAGCTGGCTCCAGCGCGGTGTGTCGGGCCCGGTGAAATATCGGTGCTTTTCATGGAGCTGCGGGTGCTGGATGGGCTGGTGCACACTGCTTGGATGTGCTGCCAGCCTGGATCCCAGTTTCTGCAGTGCTGGGACCAGCTGCTGGTCCTGCTCTGCCCTGAGCTGTTGGAGCAGCATCGAGGCAGCTGCTGTGCAAAGCCCTCCCATGAAAACCGCCCGAGCCAGGCATGCCCGTGGCTTACCCGTGGGTCAGGAGCTACACAGGATCTCCTGCGGCATTGCAGGGCAAACTCCAGCCTGCCGGGTTTGAAAATGAGGGCATTGCGAAGGGGGTCCAGGTGCGGGTGGGAGCAGGGCTGTCACTGGTGCCAGGTCCTTGCCCTGTTTGGCAGCGGGCAGCTCCCACAGCCGAAGGTTGGCTGAAGTCGTTCGAGTGTGGTTAGCAGGGACGGTCCGTCCCCAAAGAGTGTGGGAGCCCACGGGCTGTAGCGTGGTGTGCCTGCCCTCAGCCTGGGCACAGAGCCATCCAGGGCCCTGCCTGTCTCCTTGGGGGGCACATCGCCTTCCCTGGCCAAGGGCTGAGCTGGCCTGAGGGGATCGTCAGCTGAAAAATAAGTTTATATTGCCATGACTCTCTGTACCACAGAGGTGAGAGCAAGCAGCCAGGATCAGTGCAGGGA
>NW_010407825.1:83050-96945 GCF_000710305.1 Buceros rhinoceros silvestris | reverse complement strand
CGGGGTCCCCCTCCAGCCACTGTATCTCTGCTCTGGCACTGGGTGGTGCCTTCTGAGCCACAGGTGGCTGTAAAGGAATGCAAACTCTTTCAGGGACCCATCGTAACTGCTGTTATTAAAGTTGTTCCTCTAACTTAATTTGAGCACATTTTAATGGTGCTTTAAAAATGCTCTTTCCTCGATTAATATCTTTAAAAGGCACTTGCACAAACAAAGCTGCACCAGCGGCAGAGGGGCGATCAGGATGTGGCGCTTTCGTTGCCAGCTGGTACAGCAAGAACAGAGCCTCTTTCTTCTGCTGCTGCGTTAAGTGGCGCTGAGGGCAGGACTGCTGCCGCCTGAGCCCCCGGTCCTCCACACAGAGGCTCTGTTCTAAACTTACTAGTAGTTGTGCTGGAAGCAGAGCTCCCATTGGGCCGGGAGCGCCATGGGAGCGTGTCTGCACGCACAGCTTGGCTTGGTGAAACACCTCATGCCTGAGCAGACACTGCTGGAACCGGCAGGTTTCCACCAGAGATGCAGCAGCAGGGTGGGGGTATCACTTGCACCCATCTCGTAAAGATACTTGCACAAACATTGTGGATTTTCAGAGCGCCTGCTCCATAGTGTGGGCCGGTGTGAGGGTGTTTTTCAAAGAGGAGTTCACAATCGGCTTTCCCACACTCCCGTGATCACCTTGGTGATCTGTTACTGTCTTGGTTCGCCCGGTCCCACAGCTGGTTGCTTTTGGTGCACTTGCCAGTTTATACAGGATGAAGGGTCAGCGTGCAGCTGGATGCTTCACCCTGTCTTTTGACATGCACCGTCTCACCAAACGGAGAAGGATTTGCCTTCCAATGGATTACAGGTTTGCTGGTAATCTTGCCTCAAGACAAGACAGGGCTGCAGCGGCCCTGCAAGCCCCGCTCTTATTTCAAGGGCTGCCAACCACACCAGTGAGGATGGTCTGAGCTGCTCCTGGTTGGGTTCAGGATTAATAACTCTTGTGTGAGAGGTGGGACAGGATTTAACCTAAAAGAGGCCATGGCTTGATTTACTCTGCATGGCTGCTGGGAGAAGGAAGGCTTGGTCCTTTGCCTTGAGCTGCCTGTTCCTGTGGGTCTCCTCCATGTGCTGACCCAGGAGAACCTGCTGGCTCCCACCTGGGAAGAAATGCAAAGCAAAGCAACCAAACAGGAACAAAAAGAAAGTGAGGGAAAAAAAAAAAAAGAGAAACATGAATTTAACTTTTCTGCTAGACCAGCTGGAGCAGCCACAGTTTGAAAGGTCGTAGAATCACAGAAACACAGAATCAGCTGGTTGGAAGACACCTTTAAGATCGAGTCCAACCATGCACCTGCACTGCTTCTCAAAGAGCCTTGTGCTTGTCGTGGTACCAGAAGTTGTTACTTCTATAAAGTATATAAAAGTAGGGGAGTTTGTTTCCTTGTCTCCCCAGGGGCTGGTGCTCCCTTCCTTGTTTTCCCACTGGGGACTTATGTTAATTATTACTGGAGATTTGAGTGTTGGCTTTCGCTCCTGCAGGACACATCCGGATTACCCCCTTGAGACAGGAGTCACTTCCCTGCCTGACACAACCTCTATTTAGTCCAAACTTGACATACTGCTCGAGTCTTCGGGCTCTGTCACCCCTGCCCACAGGCACTGTTTCTTTCCAGCCGGGGTCAGCGGGCGGCCGCATCGCATGCCAGGGAGGCTGCATTTCCATCCCATGTTCTCCTGCTGGCTCCCACAGCTTGCCTTTGCCCCCAGTACTCGGACTCACCACAGGGATGTCGAATTCAGGCAGGAGATAGGTGATTCCTGTAGCTGGGTGACTTTCTCCCAGGTCGGTGTGCATCACCGCTGCGTTGCTGCTGCCCACGTGCAGAGGTTTCCCTGCCCCTTGTCACCTGCTGGTTACTTCACTCACACGTGCAGGCTTCATCCACCCTGGAAGGTAAACCAGCTGGCTGCGACGCTGCTCGTCCGGGGCTAAGGTGACTCTTTGAGGGCAGAAAGGGATGAATGTCCTAAAAATACCAAGATTTTTGGTTAGGCTGCTTTTGTGCCGTTGTCAATGTGTGCGTTGGGTGTTTGCAAGCTCTGAATGTGAAATATCTACTAAGTCGTGTCAAAGCGCCACAATGATGCTTTTAGTAACTCCACTACGTAGTCTGCAGCTGTCTTCTGCAGGTGGTAGATCTTCTGTCTTGCGGGCAAGGTCTGTGAGAAATGTCTTTTGTGTAGTTATATTTTGGATAAGTATTTTAAATTCAAGTACAGGGTCCCCTGCAGACCTCAGCACCTGAGCGGACCTAAAGATGCAAAGCAATGGGCCCCGGCTCTTCTCTCTGTGGTGGTGAGATCTCTGGTTGTATTTGGTTAGACCTTGTCTAGTTAGTTGGGCTGTCTTGATGAACGGAACCTTCCAGCGTAAGCATGGGGCTAGGTTTGTCCGAGTTTGCAGAGTTCCAGTCAACCCCCCAGGCTGGGCCGCCAGGCAGAGACAAGCTCTGCCTCAACCTTTGATTATTGCCCGAATTTGGTGTCACTCATCTCTTGTGGTCCTGCTGGGAGGCACAGACCGACCTCCTGACACAACTGTGCTTAAAGTCAACCTGACACATTAGAGTTCAACCTTTTATCGAATGATGGGGCAGACTGGATGGAGCAATCACGTCTGCGGGGTGGTGGTGGGGTGAGGTGACAACCATTCGTGGCTCATTCTTTTCTCCCCTGGCTTTAGATGAACACCACATTTGCCCACAGCTTCCGTTTGGGGAACTGGCTGGCGGGACGGTGGTGGCAGCAGTGCCCGGGTCAGATCCTGCCTGTGAGGCAATTTCCTCTGGGATTTTGCGCAAGGTAAGAGCTGTGGTCTGGGGTGAGAAATTTTGTTGCACAGGAAACTGCTTGTAGGTAGCTCAGACGGAATTTGTGATTGTTTATGAGCAGTCTATCGCTTGTGCTGACAAATGTCAGCGTTAATGGGTGCTCCAGGAAAATTCCAGTTGAGGTAACTCCACCTGTACCCCAGCTGGAGGAGGGGCTGGGTGGCATCTGGAGATCCGGTAATTAGAAGGTAAAGGATTAATCAACTTTGAGTACAAGGACTGGGCGGGATCCCGCATGAGTCAGATCTTCACATCACCCTCCACTCTTGCTGTGTCCCTTTGCCCACATTAAATTGCTACAGCCGGTTTGGTGGTCTGTGGACGCCGCTGTGGGATCTCCTGTTAGAGCTGTAATCTTGTGATTGACCTGCAGAAGATTGAACAGGTCCGTACTCCCACCCTCGCCCGGGTGCCAGGTGTTAATATTTGTGCGTGTGGATTAAAAATGCTGGGAGTGTTATGGGACAGTTTCTTGTTTCATTGACAAGTGAACCAGGAAACGCACTACAAACCTTATCTGTTTGACTAATCCTAATGACAAAACAGGCAGAGGAGGGAGTGCGGGTCACACCAGCACTGGGGTTGGAGGAATATGCAGAAGTATTCACTGGTTATTGCAGAATTCTTTCTTTCTCAGCAGAACGGCTCATCTACGTGACCTCAATTTCTGATAGGCAAAGCTGTTGTAAGCTTCAGCTGCGGACGTTCATACCTTCAAGACACATCCCATCCCTCTTCCCACATCCGCCAGAGTCCACTGTCACCGACCTTCATTCAGAGCACAGGCAGCAATCCCCAGCTGTGCTGTGAACTCAGGGTTTGCTCCTAGAACTGCTTCCAAAGTGTCCCAGAGGAAAACAAAGCTGCTTTGGGAGCTCCGAGTTCCCCTCTGGTGTTTTGTGGCGCTCTCAGGAAGTTTTGCAGCTGCTCTGGGTTGTGCCCAGTTGCTGGAGAAGGCTTTCACCTTCCTTTTAACTACATGCAATTCCATCCACTATCTGTTTCATCTCTATTTCGAGCTCTTTCACAATGCTGTGTGAGGACAGCCAGCCTCCTGATTAATCCTGCTTGTTCTGATACCAGTTTGCCGTGGGACATCTTAAAATGGGTAGTTCTCACCAGTGGGTGGGTTCCCCCCCCAGCCCCCATAGACTTGGACCGTCCAGATTCAGCCTTTGTTACTGTTCTCAGTGGAAATGAGTTTGAGAAGTGCAGGCCAGGCAGGTCCCTGCTTTGGGGTGTTATATCTATTAACCACCTGTACTCAGTGCTCAGAAATTCCATTTTGCTTTGGAGGCTGTTGGTAAACTCTCCCAGGAGAGTGTTTGTGGTCTCCTGTTGTGCTTGTCCTGGACGGAGCAGGATGCCGGGCATGATGTCGGGGGTGATCATGTTTGCTGCTGGGATGTTTGTGCTTTATCTTCAGCTGGTGTGGGCTGTAAAATCACCCTTGGCAGAGCTGTTGGGAGCACTTGGAGTGCCCTCTTGTGCCGAGCCTCCGGCTGAAGCAGCAGTTCTCCACATTTGCTGAAAACTCTTGTGTTCTCCTTCCCCATCCCACCTTCTGCCCCCTCATCCCTGTTTCTTAACAGCTGCAGCTGCCAGCGTGAAAACCCCTTTGTCTTTCAACTCTGTTTGTAAAATATGCCACATTTCATCGTGAGGGCTGGCATGTGGCAAAGCTTGTCACTCCGTTTGGAGTCCAAACCGGGCTCTGTCACCTCCCCTGTGTAGAAATCCTTCCCACCGAGGCATGTTTTGCTGTCCTTCCTTTTTCAAGGCCTGCTATGAGAGATGGAAAGGAAGTTTACTCTGCTCCTGCCCTCAGCAGAAGAGATAAAAACCACAGTGTGTTTTATAATTTATTTATAATTATAATGTATCATGCTTACACATGCCTGTGTTATTATTTTGGAGGTGCTTTTGCTGCTTCTGCTCTTGCTGAGAGAGGCATAGAGGAGGTGGAGAGCTTTGCACAGTGGTTTCTCACATGGGATCTTCAGGGGAAAGCAGGAGGAATGGATGTGGATGGTGTTTTGGTGGGTGGGAGTATAACCCTGCAGAGCGTGAGACACCCCCCTGGCTTCCCAAAGTCCATCACAGAGCTGTGGCAGAGCCAGGAGATGCTTTTCCAGCCCCACACTGGGACCACGGGGTGGGGGGTGGCATGATTTTGGGAGATGCAAAACCGACGTACGTCCCGCTGCCTCTGCAGCTCATCTCTGAGCGTGCTGAGGTGGGACGTGACCCCAAACTGTGACTTTCTCCTCACGCCGCCTCTCGCCTGCTGTGAAATGCAGAGCTGTGTTTCTGGGACAGTTCATTTTCCCCTTGTGTGGGCATTGGATGGCTTCCCAAAGATTCCCAAAGAAATTGGTGGGAATCTCTCCTCTGACTTCAGTGCGGATCCAGCGGCCCTCACATCTAGTGTGTATGTCAGAAACCACAGTCCTCTCCTTCTCTGTTGCTTTTTTATTGTGCACATACCATAAACCCCCAACACTTCTTGAGTCCAGCACACACAGACCGTTGTGTTCCCCGATTTTTTGCTCCCTATTACGATGTTAAGTTCTCAGGTCACAACTCCTTAAAACCCTGTGACCTGTGCTGTAATCTTGCTTTATTACCCAAGATCTATTTGCCAGAGCCACAAAGAATCTGGGTTAAAGGAAAATAGATATTTCCATTTCCTTATTTCCAGGGGCTGTTGCAACACCTCCTGATGAGAGTTAACCTGCAGAGGTCCTGTGTCACTGCGTGTCGACGTGGTGCTACGGAGGAGCAGGACAGGAGTCTCTGCTGAATAAAATTTGCTGTCGTGGAGATCTATAAGCCCTTTGTCTCTCGAGACGCTTATTAACTCGGGGAGTTTCAGGCCGACTGGATTTCACAATGTTAAAACAGATAATGAGGGCAGGGTTTGGGATGGAGGAACAAGCTCAGGAGAAAAGCTTTTGCTGCTGCACAGCGCTTGGCGTTGGCGGGCTGCGTCCAACGGTGAGACATTGCCACCTCCTGGGCTGCTGCAGCTTGCACACGGACTTCGGTTAAACCCAGCCGAAGTGTAGCTGAGGTCTAGGAAAGGGCTGAGTCTACCCCCGGGTCCGCTGTCCTGGTGTTTCGGTGCTCTTCGTCCCACCCAGGACTCAGGAGCACACCTTGTGTACAGATAGTTGTAGGTACCAGCCTGAGTCCCTTAAATAGTCCAGCTGTGAGTCCTGTCTTCTCAAACGATGCGACTGGCAAAGTTTAAATATAATACATTTGGGATTATTGTCATCCACCCCCCAGAGTCAGAGCCTTTGCAACACAGGGCTCAGAACCGACATTTTGAAAAGGAATCTGCAATTTTCTGCCATCGCAGGGGTTTAAGAGAGTAAGCCTCCAGAGTACTGAATATCCAAAATCTCACAGCAAAACTACAGGGGCTGGCAGTGTTGGAGCCTACTCGCTTCTTGCTACTACATCTCCCTCTCTAAAAGGACAGGGTGTAGTCATAAGCTCCCGATTTTAATTACATTTTGTCTTTCAGAAGGGAAAGTGGCAGCTCTATGGAGCTAGAGAAACCCTCGGTGAAACAATCAGCTGAAAACTGCTAATATTTGGCTTAATCCACAGTGCTGGCAGGAAGGGTGGTAGAAAACACCCCCTGCCCTTTGCTAATTAACAGGCCACTGCTGTGTTAGTGATCCTGGCACACACCTTGGGTAAATGTTCTTAGAGTAAAAAATCCTTCCTGAAGCCCGGCAGCCAGCCAAGGCAATTTTATTTGTCTGTGGAACTTTATGGGAACTTTATGAGAATAATTGCACTAAGTCAAGTATACCAGCAGCTGTGCAGCCAAATCCTCCCTGAGCTGTAAAGAAGATAAAAATTAAAAACTCTGAATATTAAAGTATGGTTTTTAAAATAATGGTGGGTCGCAATTTTTGAGCAAGTTTTGAACTTTAGGTATTTGGCCTTTATGGGCCTGTGGGGTCTTTCTTTGCACAGAAAAAGCAAGATACTGCCTATTTGCCAAAAGAGAAATATATATATATATAATCCAACATAGAATTCTGTAATCCACAGCGTGAGTAGTTTTAAAAGGTGAATTACAGCTCATGCCTCTTTACAAACGTCACTGTGATTTCTCCCAGATTATTCACTGACAAATATTTAGCCTGAGAGAAATAAGCATTACGAATCTGTTAGCTATCTGTTTAAATATTATCAGTTACACATTTGGATGCATAAACCTGCTGGTTTGCAATATTCCATAGGCACAATGTGCTTCCTCCGGGAGTATCTTATCTTGTAATACTTAAATACTGGGATATACATCGTGAAGAGTTGAGTGACCACTTCAAGCTCCAGAGTTTGCTCATGGAGGAACCCAAAGGCAACATGTTACCTCATATGCAGCAGGTGCTGGGTCTGTCTCCTGGGTTTCATATATTGGACATGAAAAAGGAGATTTCAACCAGAAAATACGATTTCCAGGAAGCTGCAGCAAAGCAGCCTTTGCTGTTTGTGTCCTGCAGGTCGTGGAGATCTTCCTGTGCTTTGTTACGGACTCTGCACTATGTGCAGCTTTTCTTCTCTGTTTGAGCATCTAACCCTGTTAGTCCACGTTTGGGGTGGGGAGGAAGGTTCTGCACTGGCAGATGTTCTGCAGGTGGGGTATGTACACTGCTTCTTGGAGAAGTAATCGTGTTACTGGGAAAGCTCTTGCTCGTGGTGCATTCAGCCAGTTCCCCTCGATACCGGTAGCAATGGGGGACTGAGACCAGGAACAGGGGACTGCCACAGGCTCCACTGACCCAGGCTGAGGACAAATGCCACCAAAGTGGTTCCAGAGGGTGGCACTTGAGGCCGGGGGTCCTAGGATGCTTTGATCTCCTCAGCCAGCGGAGGGGGTGATAACCCTTGCCTCAAAGCTACAAGCCACTGTCACCAAACCACCTGGCACTTCAGACATCCCTCCCAGAAAATACCATTTTCCCTGAAAGACAGTGCTGGAGACAAGGAGGGAAATGATCCCAGCCCTTGCCATCAGCCAAGGCTGGGGTACTGAGGACTACTTTGTTCCTTAGACACACTGAAGGCGAAGAGCAGTACCCCGGGGTTTCTGTGACATCCCTGAGCCTGACACACAAAGGGAGACCAGAGTGAAAAAGGGGAGCCAGGTAATTTCATCCCTTTTTACCTGTCTAGTGTTTCCAGACAAGCACAATGGGCATGTTTCTTTGCCAAGAGCAGAGGTCCCGACAAAGGTGCTCCATACCCAGCGCAGGGCTCGCCGCAGGGCTGCGCTCTGCTCTCCGCTGCGGCAGTTCGGTGTGTGGGGCAGTGCGGGGTCATTTGACACCCCTAAAAGGGCTTCAAGGATCAGCACCACCGCAGGAGTTCAGCCTGGCGAGCAACCACAAGGCGCGTGCCATAATTCTGGTCTCTCCCGTAAATAAATAGATGTTGCGGGTGTTTTAAATATGCATTTAGGGAGTGATTGGCTCGACAGAATATAATAGGTGTCATGAAGTTCTTACAGGCCTGAAATAACTCCCTAAATGATCCTTTATGGGAAGCAGTAGCTTTTGGATCCTTCTAGCCATGGAGGTGCAATAAATCTCTATGTGGGTGCAACTGCACTGGCCTCCTGCAGAGTTAGGGGACGTGAAACAACGGTTGGCGCGGGGTTGGTGGGCTGCATGGGCTCGCAGCCATGCAGGGTCTTCCCTGCTCTCATTTGCCCCTTGATGTCTGAATTTAGTAACACCAAAAGCAGTGATACTGCGCGTACAGGGAGGTTGTTTCATCCCCTCTCACCCAATGAAAATCCCCGTGGCAGTATTTTTCCAGTCAAGCATTTTAAAACCCTGCAGGAGTGGTCGCTCTTTTTTTGACATAAATGTGACTTGTTTCATTTTTAGACCACACAGTATTTAAAGTATTTAAAGTTCTCTTTGTGAATGGAAGCCCCCTGAAATTTTAAGCTGAAAACAGAACGACTGTAAAAGCAAAATCCTTTTTTTTTTTTTTTGACCTTTTAGCTGCCTTTAAGTGACATTCAGGAGTCATGCAGGGTACAGAAGGGAGGAGAAAAAGGGTTGTATCTTGATGAATTTATCTGTCTCATATGGAAATATTCCCTCCCCTAATTAAGAGCAGAGTAGAAAATCTTCATTGCTCTGTTGTGTGCTTAGCTCGGTTGTTTCATGATAACGAATAAAGGAAACGAGAACTCATTTCAGTGTTTCAGAAAATAAAACTATTGGAGTGGGGGAGGAGGGGAGACTTGCTAAATCATGGGAAACCTGGTGAGAAGGGGCCATTGTTTCTTCACACCCAAGTGTTAATTTCCTTTTAACACTTGTTACTCAGCTCAAATATAATTCCATTTTTACCCAGTTCCTATTCTAGGTGAATATTCTCTTTTCCTGTTTGCCTTCTTGATACTGAGCATTCTGATTTTCGATGACCTGTTGTCACAAACCTGGCTTGTTTTCCTGCCGCCTCAGTTTTCACCGCCTCTGCCTTTATTGTGTTTCCTAACCAGATTGGTTTTGTTTGTCTCCTTTGTATCTGCAGCTCTAAATTTTCTATTTTCATTTGCAAACGATTGGAAGGGGAACCCTCTAGGAGGTGCTTTTTGAATCTCCTTTGCTGATCTCATTAAGGAATATGGTATTGATTTAATACAAAATAAATTTGCCTGGTTCACCACGTCCCTCTGAGTTCCAGATGCAGCCAGGGAGAGGATCCCACAGGACAAGGGCGCTGCGGTTGCAGCCAGCTGCAGAGCAGGGGAGAGGTGAGGGTCTCTGCTGAACTCCATCCCTTCCTCCCCATCTCTGATAGCGCTGGGGAGCTGGTGCTTGGCTTGCAAGGATGCTGCTTCCTTGGGGAATTGCTTTATGCTGGTTAAACTTTCTGGCTTTCATGGGGTTGCCTTTGCCAAGCCCCAGGAGGGGATTTTAGTGACCCAGAAGATACAGCCCTTCCTGCCCACGGCTGATGGAAATCAGTAGCATGGACACTGTTCTTTTTTCTGCTGAACTTCACAAATTCCAGCCAAACCCAGTGACCTGCAAATACTCAAGGCTAGGAGCGTGTTTGAAATGTACCTCGAAGGATTTTTAATGGCCCACATGCATCATTTATGTCAGTAAAACGTAGATCCAGATCCCCCAAATAAGAAGAGTGATTAATCTGGTGCTAAATCATAATTTACACTCTCAACCCCTGAGTTTTCCAAACCGCTTCCCTGACTCAATGAGCACTGTATGATTTAAAAAGCTGCTGTTGTCACAGAAGCTGTAACACTCTTCCAGACTGTTAATATTGGAGGTATTCAGGAAAATACACAGACCCAGGATTAAAGCTCTGGTTCCTGCTTCAGCTTTAGTGTGCAGCAAATATGGCATTAAATGGAAGTCTGGGGAAGGGCAGCTCTGGTGAGCGCGGAGGCAGCTCTGTAAAATGCGGTGATCTTGGTGAAAGGTGGTTAACTTTCCCCTGTGGCATAACTTCTGTTGCTGGTGAAAAGTCCCGAGTCCGTATTAAGATAAGGATTGTATGAGAAGTGGTTTGATTGCCTTTTATCTTCAATTCACCTGATTTCATCCTAAAATTACTGCTGGAGACACAAGTATTTTTGACTTCGGTTTAAACACCAAGTCCAATTAGAGTGTTGAAAAGGGTTATTAATTTTTAAAAACTGACTGTTCGAATTCAGGCTCTGGCTGATTTCAGCAGTTTGAGTGCGCACCAGTGAGTGCTGGAGCAGGTTCCATTGCATCAGCTCTGACAAGCCCAAGTCCTACACGGGGTTAGAGCATCTCACTGCAACCCCCCTGGTCGGTTTGGAACAGCCTGAAGAGCTGGAGGATCAATGTACTCTTAGTACCAGACTTGCCTTAATCAAGCTTTTCTTGCTGAAAGCAGGACAGGAAAGGGTGGCGGCAAATAAATCACGGAGGGTTACAATTCTCTCCACTTATATGGAAGCAGAATTGATTGTTTTCTCCAGCTCCCCTGAAACAAGTAGCCTTTCTTGTCTGGCAGCTGAGCTTCAAGAGTGCTGGTGTGTAGCAAATTCAGACCGATTGAACAGGGTGGTTTCCTCACTCATATTTCACCCAGACGAGGCAGCGAAAGGCAGTCTCACATTCCTGTGCCTCGTACTGCACTCTGCGCCGGGCTGGGAAATGGAAGAATAGACGCTGGCCCGGTTTAAGGTCACCGGGGAAGGAAACGAGTGCTGCGGTTGCTGGGAGAGAGTGAGGAAAATCAATCAGCCTGTGGAATCCAGAGGAGTTATCGGTTCTGATAGGAACATTGTTGTAGCACGAGGAACGATGTCCTCCTGGGTGGATTTGTCCCTTTTCCCAGCAGGTTTTGTTTTGCCGCAGGTTTCCTGCTCTGCACCAGGGGTGAAGGGAGGAGGACGCGTTCGCTTGCTCCATCTCTGTATTGACCTGGGACAGCCCTGATTTGAGGCTGAACTCCCCCTTTGCTGTGTTTCTGTGCAGCCACACGCACTCCTGATCCCGTACAGCTATTCCTGTAATCTCTCTTTTACCCCCACTAAACTCCCAGCGCAGGGGCGGGGGGAGTGCGAGGCCAAACCCTGCATACCGAATTCCGAGAGAGAATCAGGACCTGCTGAGGCAAACGGCCCCATTCCCAGGAGGCTGATGGTACCGAAACATGGTGCTGCCCGTTGAAAGAGGAGCCTCCCTAAAGCCCCAAAATGTCCCATGTGAGGAGCAGCATCAAAGCTGGGGAAAGTGCTTGAATTTCCTCGGGTTTCAGTGTCACCTTGTTTCTTTCAGGGGACTCTGCCAACCCCCCTTTCTCCCCGCACCGCCTGGGCTCTTATTGGCCACAGGAGCAGCTCTTGCACAAATAAAACCAATTCTCTCCGAAAATAAGAGTGTGTCCTTTTCCAAGGGCCATTGAGGGGGGGTCGTCCTGGGAGCGGGACCGTTGATGAGGTAGGAGATGGCAGGCGGGATGTTTGCAACGAAGTCGTAGAATTTAAGACCTCGCGGCAATACGATTTGTCTCAAGAAAAGCTTCTGTCTGTAACGAATGTATCACTGCTTTTCCTTCCCAAAGAACTGGAAATAATTAAATAGCAGAAAGCACAATCATCTCCCTGGTATTTAGAGCTGGAAGACTGGGGTTCCATACCTGCTGTGAACTGGAATATCGAAATACTCTTATTTTAGGGACCAAACAAGTGTGTTATGGCAATGTTTCCGTGGGACATGTGCTAACAATTAGTTAGTAAATATTTAGATCCGATTAAATACAGATGTGCTGAGTGAGATGGCACTGCAGCACAGTTTAATTCTTACTTCGTGCCCGCTGTGATGTGGGGGGATTCAAATGAATGGCTTTAGAAGCAGTGTCGGTGAGTAATGTAGTGAAAACAAAATTCCAGTTTTATTAAAATGCATTTATGTATTTAGGAATAATTATTTTAGGAACAGCCTTGCCCTTAATGAAAATTGTTAATGATTCCTTGATCTTAGTGATTTATTTCCTACGTGGACCAGTAAGATATAATTTATTAATTAATTATGTTTTCCCAGTATTTGACAGCGATCCGTCAGTCTGGCTGCGTAACTGCAGCGTGTCTGCTGCTAGAGCTGGTTGCAGAAGTGGTTTGTGACAGTAATATGTAGGATTGCTGTTGATTTGAAAACTGATTTACCATTTCCCTGTAAAGCTACCATGTCTCTAAACCCGCAGTTTCTTCCTGCTGCCGGCTTCTTCTGGAGGTTGTGGGTTTATTCAGTTATCTCCAGCAGTGACAAAATGCTTCCGTGTGAGTTTAGTCTTCAAAAGGAGAATTCGGTGGTTTTTTTCCCCTCTTCCTAGAGGCAGATGATCCTCCTTCCCTGCGACCGTGGCTGCTCCCGTGCTGCCGGTGGTGGGGTCTGTCTCCTCTCTGCCTGCCTGCGCTGAGTGCTGCTGCTGCTGCTCGGGAGTTCAGCGCTTCATGGTGAGGTGGGCAGGGGCTGGGTGGAAGCAAATACGAGGCTGTGATAAAAACCAGTGTCCAGAGTCCTGTTCTAATGCAACGCATGCATGGAGAAGGGGTAGTTTATCCTTATTGGAGCTGATGGGGTGAAGAATGGCGTGAATGGTAGCAATGGGCAACAGTGATTGCTGGGGATTTTATGTGGGTAATAAATTTTCCATTAAATGACCCAGGTTTGTACAAAAATGGAAAAAAATCATGACCTTTTCCTCTAAAATTGAATTTTTAAAGATGGAAAATTTATAAGCCAGCCCCCAAATGCCTGACATGGAGGCAGGGCTTCCTTAGCCCTCTGGACAACAAGGACAGCCCGCGTTTCTCCTGGGGACCTGTTGGTGTACGGAGGTGCCTTGGCTGCTGGGGAAGGTTAGGTTACAGGTTCAGCAAGAAAGGGAGTCTGTTCCGTTTGCATTTACAGGCTGGTACAAGGTTCAAAAAAGAAACAAAGATGCTTTATATGACAAGTCATCTGAGAGGCGTCTTCTGTCCTATAGCAGAAAATGTGTGCTTCTTGCTTTGTTCTTTCTTCCCGCTTCAGCTCAATCTGCTCTCTGTCAGTCCCTGAACCTCTGCTGGTGCCCATGGGAGCTAACGGGAGCGGCTGGACAGCAGGTGCTCCGTAGGGTGATGGTCACTTTCTGTCCCCGTAAAAAGGGGGGGCTGTGTAACGTGGTCCTCGTGGCAGGTGCTCGCTGGTGCCTGACGCTCCTCATGCAGGTCTGCTGGCTTTGTGGGGACCGTGCGCATGCAAACGGAGTTGTGCAGCCAGTTGTGACCACCTTCATCTTCTCCTACAGCTGCCAACATGCGGAGCTCACCAGGCCTTGTCTCAGCGTTCGCGATGCTGGTTGTTACCGCCGTGCATGCGGGACTGAAGGTGACCCCAGATGTGAAGTACACAAAGACGAAGCCCTTACAGCTGGTGGGCAGTGGTGCCTCTCACACCCCCCTCACCCCTCTTGTGGGGAAAAGCCCATTCCTGGCAG
>NW_010407825.1:71985-82881 GCF_000710305.1 Buceros rhinoceros silvestris | reverse complement strand
CTCTTCCCCTTCGAGAACTACACACTCGACTCAGCTGATTACTTCTACAACTGCTGTGACTGCTGCCCGTCTGCCGAGGGGCCCCGCGGGCAGCCAGGGGAGCCGGGAGCCCCAGGTATGGTGATGTCTGTCCTGTCTCACTGCTCTCAGCTAAAGCACATAAACCGTGTCCAGGAGTCTCCTGCTTTTCCTTCAAGAAATGAGTCGTCAAGACTCGTGCAGCAAATGCCAACTGTGATTGTGGCTGGTGTATGGCCAAAAGCGCGCGGTGGCCACATCCAGGGCTTATAAACACCGAGGTGAGTGTGAAAGCCCCAGAAGGAGCTTCCTCCCCGTGGCACTCACTCTGGGGACCACACTGGCATGGGAGACATGCAGACCTGGTCCCAGACCACGGTGCAGCTGGGTGGTGCCCCGCGTGGCTGCACTCGTCGATTCTCTGTCCCTGTGTCCGATCCCCTGGGAGTCACAGATTTGCTTTCATGTTCACTTCAACCACGACCCTCAAAACTACCTGCAGACAGTTTCATGTCTTTGCTGACGGTTTATGCTAAAACCCTCTGTTCCTTGGATTTCTTTTTTCCCCTTGGGAAAGAGGAAGTGAAATAAAAAAAAAAAATTCTGGGTTTAAATTTTAAAAGAAATACTTGCTCTCACAAGAGGCAGCTCTGTATCGAAGATACTTGGTCTCTCCTTTCTCCAGCTCCAGTAGATATCCAGAGAGCGCCTAATTCCAACCCTGCTGTAATGAATTGTGCATTAGTCTGCAAATGTCCACTTTAATCACACTGATATTGGAGATAGAGACTAGTCATCTGAGGAAAGGTGGTAAAATCATGAAATAATTCTCTTCTAATGCAATGCACTCGAGGGATTTTCACTTCCCAGAGCTGAGGAGGGATTGGCTAACGGAAACTAGAATGGCTGCAGTTTGCTCTCATGTGTCTCTCGAGTATCTATGGAAAAGTCCTTGTGTCAAACAGGTTGTGTTGTGATGACTGAAGCTGCCATAGGCTGCTCCCAGACGTGCACCGGGAGTCCCTAGATTCCCTGAAGGATGAAAGAGCAAAAAAATAAGGCAGTAGCCAGCGTGCTTGCCTTTCAACCCAGCCCGCGTGGAGCTCTCTGCCGGGTTCCACTTAATTCTTTTTAAGGAGAGGGGCGATTACGGAGCGGTGGGAGCTCCTTGGATGTACTCAGCTATTAAAGACAGATTATTTCTGATGTTTTATGAATGTTTGAGCTCCTGTGGCTCTGAGGTGGCTGAATGCTGGTTTTAAAAAGTCTTTAACTACAGCCAAGAGTGAAATGCAGAACTGGGAATTGCGACAGCAGTTGTCTCCCTCTTTCTTTGCCTCGGTTGCGTGCTGTCAGATCAAATAGCCAGCTCATTCCCAGGGTGATGGAAACAGAGTTTGCCTTAGGTGCCTTCCTCAGTGCCACACGGCTTAGCGATTATTGCACATTTTCTTTATGATGTTAAACCTTTGAGTTACTAAGAGAATGGTGGTGATGTGGTCCCGTTACAGGTCCCAAGGGGGAGAAGGGAGATGCTGGTCTGCAAGGTCTGCGGGGAACCCCAGGTCCTCAAGGTCCCAAAGGTTCTAAAGGAGAAAGAGGTAAAGCAGACTAACTGCTCATTTCAAAAACAGGTGCTGCTGTCCTCATCGAGTACCACAAAAAGAATATTTTTCTGAGGAAAAGGAGCGTGCTGACATGGATCGAGAGATTTAGCCAGTGCAGGGACAGTGACTCGGAAGGCAGTAGCACATGTGCAGGCGGTATAGGAACATGCTCATAAAGATCTCGCTTGAAATTCCTCGTTTTGAATGGAAGTTTAAAAACTGAGTTTTGGATTAGGGACATGAGTAGGAAAAAACTGCCATGGAAAAACTGCAGGTGTAGAAGCTGCATTTCAATAAGTATCTCAGGCAGAATTACTTCAGCTAACATGGAGAGCAGTTATTATCCACCAGTAGGAAGCAAAAGGAACCTCCACCCTTCACTCCAGGCCTGGAGCAGCTCTGTCCTGCAGCCACACACCACTGGCAGGATCCTGCAGCTGCCTTTGGTCATGGAGAAGCACACAGCAAAGCTGGTCGCCGGAGTACCAGCAGCTGTGGGGCTCAGTCAGTGCAGCCTCTTAGCCTTCGAGTCACTCCTTGAACACGACCACTGGCAATCCTGGGGTGAGAAACGCAGCGCTGCCGTCTTCCCCCATTAAAAAGCAGCCACTGCCTCCCACTGAGGTGCTGGCTGGAGTCAGAAACCCAATGTCTGGGTCAGCTGCAGTTGTCTGCATGATGGTGCTCAGTGCCGTGAGGTTCAGACGAGGCTTTTCTTGAAAACACACATTGCTTACGTCTGCCTGGTGCAACATGGCACCAGGCATCTTCTGTGTAGTGATCGCTGTGCTGCAGGCACCACCACCACCAGTATATTAATGGTGAAATGTTTTAGGAGCCAAAGGGGAACAAGGCGAGCGAGGAGTAAGTGGAAACCCCGGTTATCCAGGCAAACCTGGGCTGCAAGGTACGGAACATGGGCTGGGAAACCCAGAGAGATCGTGCTGACCTTTCCCTTTGCTGTTGGTGATGCCCCTCCATCTCCAGGTGGATTACACTAACGTTTTTAATCTTTTTTTTCATCCCCACTTTGCCCTTTTCCTAGGTGAAGCTGGAGTAAAAGGCAATAAGGGCAACTATGGCTTCCCTGGACTGAAGGGACAAAAGGGGTCCAAAGGGGACACTTGTGAGAATGGGACCAAAGGAGACAAGGGAGATAAAGGGGATGTTGGAGACCCGGGAGCGGACGGAGAACAGGGTGACAAAGGGGAAAAAGGAGACACAGGGGGGAAGGGGTCCTGCGGGGAGCCAGGGGGGAGAGGGGTGAAGGGAGAACGAGGGGAAGGAGGGATGAAGGGAGAAAAAGGGAGCAAAGGGGAGACGGGTGTTCAGGGGATTCAGGGAGTGGATGGAAAACAGGGTGAAAAGGGCGAGGAAGGAAGTAAGGGTGAAAAAGGGGACCTGGGACCCGCTGGCATGATGGGACCTTCTGGGCCCAAGGGGGTTGCTGGCAGCAAGGGGAGCCGAGGGGCCCCGGGAAAGAAAGGCTCCCGTGGGCCGAAGGGCGCCCGAGGGGACACCGCAAAACTCCTGCGATCAGCGTTCAGCGCTGGCTTGTCCAAGCCCTTCCCTCCGCCCAACGTCCCCATCAGATTTGACAAGATCTTGTACAATGACCAAGCAGATTACAACCCTTCCACCGGGAAATTCAACTGCAGCGTGCCCGGGGCATACGTCTTCGCCTACCACCTGACGGTGAGAGGGCGCCCAGCCCGCGTCAGCCTCGTCGCCCGCAGCAGGAAGGTGGCTAAAGCCCGTGAGACGCTCTACGGCCAGGAGATTGACCAGGCATCCTTCCTGACCATCCTGAAGCTGAGTGCAGGTGACCAGGTGTGGCTGGAGGTTGCACGGGACTGGAACGGGGTCTATGTCAGCGCCGAGGACGACAGTGTCTTCACGGGGTTTCTTCTGTATCCAGATGTTTTTGAGATCCTGCTGTAGATTTAAAGGGCAAAGGTGTTAGTGAGATGCCTGTTCCTCTGCCTGTGAGAGGAGAAATGAGCATCAGTTTAGCATGTAGGTTTAGATCTAGATTTTGTAATCCTTTAACAACAGCACTTGTATTTGCAATGTATGGATTAGTTTTAACCAGCAGCCCCAAGGAAGCAGCACGTCCTTTGTGCAGGTGGCTGATGGCTAAGACAAACCATTGTCCAAACATCAGTGGGACTGGCTTTGGGGGGGGATTTCACATCGCAGACTTCAGGTTTGTAATGAGCCTGTTTAAATTCTGTAACAAAACTCAGTTGCAGATGGATCAGCAAACCTTTGGCCAAACATCAGTGGGACTGGCGTTGGGAGGGGATTTCACATCTCAGACTTCAGGTTTGTAATGAGCCTGTTTAAATTCTGTAACAAAACTCAGTTGCAGATGGATCAGGCCAGCTCTTGCACTCTGTGGTCAGAACTCCTCTGGAAATCAGTGCTGGTAACCGCTGGCTTTGGTGGAGACTGCAGGGTTTGATTTATAGAGCTTAACCAGACGTGAACATGAGCCGTAGGTTTCTTGAAATCACACAGAAGTTTTGAAGTTATTTTATCCCTGAATCAGTATTATCCAGTACTTTAGACTCAACCATGAATTATAGACAGATTTGTCTAAAAGAGTATTAGAGCTATTTGATCAGTGTAAAGAACCCTGACTATTGTTCTTAGGCAAAAATAGGTCTGAAACTTCTAGTAGTAACTGACTGATGCATAATCCGCCTTATTAGGCCACTCAGAAACCCTCCCGTTCCTGAGCTGCTGCTTGGGCTGATGCTGCGGGGTTGGCCTTCAGCTGCAGGGAGGAGGAGGATGCAGCCTGGAGCAGGCTGGCCCTTGCATGGCTCCTACGGTGTTGTGATGGCCCGGTGGCGCGTGGGCATGTGTTGGTTTACCAAAACGGAACCAAATCTTGTGAAATAAAGATAAAGATAAAATAAAGATAAAGATAAAATAAACATATCAAGGATATCTTTCCTTGTTTGCACATCTTCTTGCATCGGAGTGACTTTACACCATCTTTGCCATATTAACTATCGCTCACAGAGCTGTTCCAATCACTTTTTTTTTTTTAAGTAAAATTCACGGCCCATGGTTCACCTTGTGTAGCACTGGGATTTACTCATCTTCTCAGGCAATCACAAGCCTGGGACATTTTCCCCATGATTCGGTGAATGTTGGGGCTGGCCCCAACCCAGACAGGGTGATTGAGGCTCCTAGTCCCATCGGTCTCGGTTTCCTTGCTTGAATTATGGTGGAACTTGCCATACCATATTTAAATACTGTCATAAATCATGTCCCTGTCCTTGTCCCTGACTTCTTTTTACACAGTGCTGTGGCCGTGCAACCCCCCCAGCTGCTTGCACGGAGCTTGCATGACAGACTGAGCCCTGCAGCAGCACCCGAACAAAGCCTGGGGCTCTCCGGCTCCTGGCAGTCCGGGCTCCGGAAGCTGCCTCCAGGCTGTGCGGGCTGATGGTGCCCCCAGTTCACCCCGACCCTGGAGAACTGGAGCCCTGCTGGAGAACCCTGTGGAGCTGGTTCTCCTGGGAGCAGCAGGGGATGCAGTTGGGAACTCACCCCTGGGATCGGGATGCTGTCCCGAGGGTGTCTCCTGGGATGGAGTGACCCTCGCCCAGTGTTGGTGAGTGACCCTCTGGGTATCTCCAAGGGGGAGATTCCCCCTTTCTATCAGTGAGGTGCACACGCTGTGGGTCATCTGCCTTAGAGTGGGTTCTGTCGTGCTTGGGAACCCGTTCTGCAGGAATAATTCCCAACTGACACCCGAACCGGTCAGTAATTGGGTCAGCTGCAGTGCCGGGAAAATTTCATTACACTAAATCCACATTTTTCAGTGAGCTGCTGCTGTCTGTCCTGTGGGTGCCTCCATGACAGGCACCAAAGTGAAAAGTTCCTGAGATTTTATGTATCTGGTGAAAAAATTAAGAGCAGAGAACTGCAGTTAAATTTTAAGATGAAACCAAGGCAGTTTTAAATGCTGATGCTATCGATGTGGTACGTGCAGGGCTGCAGCCCTGCAGCCCTCTTGCAGTATTAGCAACTCAAATGTGCAACGTGCTGGTTTTGTCCAAGAGCTGGTACTTTATTTGGTGCTGAATCTCAGTTAGTTCCCACATAGTTCAAATCCAGAGGGCCGAAAGATGCACATTTCACTTTATGAATTCTTTGGCAACTCTTGAATATTGAGGCAAACCAAGAAGTTGCAGTAGTAATTTTGGGTTCTTGCTGTCACAACATGTTCAGTTCTTTGGTTGTGCTTTTGTGCTGCTTCCCGCACGGCCCCTGCGACAGATGGTGGTGTATGGACACCTGACTCCTGAAGTTTCTTACACTTTTTGTATAAATAACCTCTCCAAATGCTCTTAGGAAAGCAGTGGAAAAACTTGGGGTCTCTCAAGAACCTGCTCAGACCCGATCCTCTCCATAAATTAACCGCCTGCTCCTGTAGAGAAAATTAAAATATGTTAAGCAAATGTCTTGCAAAGCTGAGAGTGTTAAGGACAGTGAGTGGTTCAGCCACACATGGATCTTTGTAGAGAAGGGGTTACCTTTATCTATTATCAAATTGACAATAATGCCTGGAAAATACCTTTTCTCTACATCATTTTATTACTATTATTTTGGTACCTTGGCTGAACCATGTGCTATTTGTTAACCAAGTTCCTTTAATCAGGTCAGTCTACAGCTGGGCTCAAAATTGCCCCAAATGAGTTGAGATCTTCAACACAAGCAAATGTATGCTCCTCCTCCTCCTCCTCTTACAAGCAGGGATTCACAGGGCTGGTGCCTCTAAGATTTTTGTTTCTTTGAAAGACTGTGTGAAACCTCCCTGCTCAAAGGGCTTCAGAGCTTGAACCCCAGCAGAGCTGCAGGAAGGCTGAGGAGAAGGAGACAGCAGAGCTGCTGCCCGGCTGGGTGCGATGCGGTCCCTGGGCTTTCCCATGCCCAGTTTCCTTCCTGAGACCATTTGGCTGGAAAACTTTAACCCAAGTAATTTTCCTTTTTAAAAGGGTTTTTTTGTTTGGTTTTTTTTTGGTATCTCACTGTTGTCGGGTGCTTCGCTGAAGCCTTCTGCTGCAACAGCTTTAACTAAAGCAAAACGTTCTGCGGGAAGTTTCTAAGTAGTTAAAACCGCCTCATTTTTCTCTGGCTTTCCTCATTTATCACGCCGTGTCAGAACCGCAGTGAATGAATTGATTGAGGATGTGCTTTGTCTCATTATGTAAAAATGCCAAAATATTTGTTCCATTGTGCTTCTGCTTCTACTTAGCACAGATTTATTTTGTAAGGCTAAGTGTATCCTGTTTGTGCTACATTGAAGTGGTTCGACACTGCTATGAGAGAAAATAAATGTTCAGTGTACTAACCAGAGCAGCAGCTGTTTGAAATAACTAAGAAAAATGATTCCAAGCTGACACAAGGCCATAAAAAGCAGCTGCTTCTTTAATTAAAACGTCGAGGGCTAAATCTAGGGAAGGATTTGGGTGTCTTGCAGGCAAAACCATGCTGGAGCCCTGAGTTAGGCGACTGTTCTGTCTGAAACTAGGGGAGAGTGAGGGATGTCAGACAGATCCTTGCTGCAAGCACTCCTCCCAGCCTCAGAAACCAGAGTTTGCTGGTGGGAAGGAAAAAAATAATTCCTGATGGTTTGATAACACCCCTATCTGATGTGGCTTTGCTGTATTCCATCACTTTCATCTCAGAGAAAATAAAGTCCCTGGAGTGGTGTCGGTGCAGCGCTGAACTCCCTCTTACCTGGCACAGATCGTGACACAATCAGCTCTAAAGGCATTACTGCTCTGATTTGCAGCAAAAAAACTCCTCTCTTCTGGTGCTTTTCACGCCTTTCTAACCCTGTCCCAGATGTTTCACAAATGCCACAATATTAGCACTTATTTTCATTTATTTTCACCATTTTGATGGCAGCACTGTTGGTTTTGCTCATAGGAACATCAGAGACACTGTCCTACAGAAAGCAGCCCGTGCTCTTGTTTGGTAGCACTCTTGAGGGCCACCACTTGCGTTCAGGCATCTCATCGTGCTCCGCATCTGAGCTGAGTTTGCCCCAGGATAGAGCCCACCTGTGCAGTCTGGGGGCTGCCCTGGCTATAAAATGGAGTAGAGACCCTGCCTTGGTGGTGAGGAGGTTTGGCTGGTTTTGCCTGGATCAGTCTGCAGTGCCTCAGGTAAGGGAGTGCCTGCTGCTAGGGACTGGTTTGGGTGCAAATGGGTGCGTTTCAGTGAAGCTGTGCTGGCTTTGTGGGGGGCATTTGTAATAGGTTTGAAGACATGATGTAATTGTGCAAATTCAGGTGTTTCAGCTGAAATATGCCTTGTGTCTCTGGGGGCTTGTGACTTTGCTGACAGCTACTTGGCTGCAGAGAGCTTTTGTCTCTTGAAAGGAGGAAACCCCCTTTTCTGTGTGAGTTAAGATGGATTAGGGTGATTGCTGCTAGTTACCCAGTGTGCTTGTGAATGCTGGAGCTTCTCACTGGGGGCTGTTTGTCAGGTGGTGTGTGCTGGAGGTGAGTTCTAGATACAACCACTGTTACTTATTCCCAGGAGGAGCTCTTGTCACCTTTGTGCCCTGGCTGCAAATCTGTTCCTTTCAGAAATGCTGCTTGAAATTGTTTCAGAATGGCAGAGAATGACTTAATTTCCAAGTGAAAGGGGTTCACTGATGCCTGGTGCTGCAAGGTCTGGTTTAACCACAGCTGTGCTCTGCTGTGGAGGTGCCTGAAGTTAGATGCACGTATTAAATGCTGCAAAGTCCATTTTGGGGTGAATTTGAATCAGTTTGTGCACTTTAGTGGCTTCTTGGTATTGCTCTTGTTTTCTGCAGGTGAGTTCTTTTTTTTGAGTGGGGATTTTTCCATCTTGATCAAAGGTGGTGGTTGTGGCAAGGGAAGACTTGGCTGTTTCAATGCTCTCGGTATTGCTGGAAATGAGGTATAGGAATGAAGCTGGTTTAGGGGTCTCGAGGAGGAGGAGCGTGGTATCCCCTAAAGAGGTTACAGTAAGTGTTGGGTCACTGGTTCACGCACATCTGTCTGTAGCAGGGACTACAGTATTTACTCTTGGCCCTTTGCTGCTCTGTGGCTCTTTCTGAGGTCCTCCCCACCTCGAGTTGTGTGTGTAACAATGGAGTAGTACTTTTAACTCAATGTTACCAAAGTATTTTTTTGCAGTGGATTTTTGTCCACAACTTCCATGGTCTGATAACAGACTGGCTTCCAGAGGAGAGTTTCTAGGTGAAATATTTTAATTCTCAAGGCATGGTTTGGGAGAAGAGCTCTAATTCTTGCTCTGCATAGCCAGGGTTTGGGCCTGTTTCCTCATATCTCCTGTGTGAGAGCAGCCCAGCAAGTCCTTGGTGGCTGCTGCTTCTAGGGGAAACCAACGTTTTCTTCCCCTACTATTACTGCTGAAAAGCTTGGGTTCATTTGGATGACAACCTGAGGTGTCTTTCCCCTAAAGACCGGTGCACCAGATTGCAGTGGAGCAGCTGGAAGGGATAGGGAATATCTTGAACACCTATCTTCAGTTTCCCTTCCTGTGTTTCTAGTGGATGCTCTATGAAACAGAAGATTAAATTTTTTTCTGCAGCCCCTCCAAGATAATACAAACACTTAAGACCCTTATTTCTGCTCCAAGGAGCTTTCAGATCCAGTGTTTGATGGGAGAGGATCATCCTAGATGAGATGGTTTTGCAACGGGGCTGGTTTAGCCCAACTCTGTCTCTTTGGAAGCCAGGTAGATGTCTGGGAGAGGAGATAACCAGGCAGAGATGGTTTTTCTGTCTTTTACGTGCCTCTGGTAAGAGATCAATGTAAATGTGTCTCTTCTGGGCAGCACAACACTTAATTGCTTCTCTCTTGGAAGAAGCCATGAGGCAGTGGTAAAGTTGCAGGTGCACCTTTTCTCCCTGGCAGAGGAAATATCTCTTCTAGCTTTATTGTTAAGCTGTCTCTATAGTGGCCTCTGTGCTTTGTCTTTCTATACCTTAAACTTAAGTCTATTGTTCTCTCATGAAAAATCAGTTATCAGTAGAGTAACAGTTACATCTGTGGAGCATCTTGCTGTGCTGAGTTACCAAGTAGGGAAAAAGGGCTGGAAAACCGAACTTTGCTGTGAGGGCAAAGTCCTGAAAGGAGCACTGGGTTTTATTTCAGTTGGGTTGTGATTGAAATGAGTAATACTCTCTTTTATGGTGCCCGTGTAATATTGTTGTGGTATTTCTGGCTATCCATTTCCATTGCTCTATAACAATTTATTAAGCTGTAGGGTCTTCAGATAGCTTAATATGTTCATCAGCTTAGCGTTGAAAGGGCACTAGCCAAGTCGATAAAAATACCGATTTCAGTGTTTCTTTCATTTTGAAGAGTTGATAAAATGTCAGGATAATACAATCACTTTGTGAGGTAAATTGTTATTTTTTCACTTTGACTCTTGCCCTTTTCCTTTTGGTATTCAGCTGCATTACACAGGCCAGTAAATTGGCATTAAAGGCGTAAGATTGGGGTTATGGGGGACAACTTTATAAACACAAATGGTAATAATTTAGATTCAGAGCAGTTGTGACCCTGGAGAACGTTTCTTACTGGATAAAACTGTAATCGCTCTGTTCAGAATACTGTTTCTGTAGCAGCTTGGAGCCATGGGAAAGATGGCTGAAACCACAGGAGATCTTGAGAATGGGTAGAGATGAGGACACAGATTTTACAAGATTCCAAGTCCTTAGTAAGCTTTTTGTAGAAAAATCAAATTCTTGTTAAACCTGACAAGCCATCTTAAAGCTTTCAGTAGCTCTGTGGTGTGTAAATCACAGCCCTTGAAAACCCGCGTTGCTGAAACTTTGCGAACAGTGGCCACCACCAGTGTTTCTTCTGAGTTCGGTTACAACAGCCAAGGTGACGGCTGTTTCCCTCCGCCAAGATCTCAGAATAAAGTAACCAGAGATTGATCTGCTTCTGTTGCCAGCAGTGTTTGGTATTTGGAGCACGGGGATGTTCGGAGTGACTGCCCGCTTGAAAAGGAACCCGGTCTGAACTGAGTGGTGTAAGGAACCTTGTGTCCCGGTTACCACCTTGCTCAGGAGGTACCTTGGTTATTCACTGCAGACACAAGGTGTGCACACACCATCTCTGAGGGATTTGTTCCAGGCTGTTGGAAGGTCTCTGGAGGGCCAGGTTAGCTGGGGAGTGCTGGTAAGGCCATGCATGCTCTGTGACAGAGGACAAACACGACTCTCTTTTGACCAACTCTT
>NW_010407825.1:68912-71893 GCF_000710305.1 Buceros rhinoceros silvestris | reverse complement strand
TTCCCTATCCACTGAAGCATTACCTTTAAGCAATTCTGTTGTCTGTCCATAGCTCTTTCCTACCCATTTCACATGTCCCAGTGTCGTCATCAGCCCCTCTCTGCTGCTGCAAGATGTGGGTTCAAGGCTCTAAGGTATGTGCTGAAAGCTGATGTTTCTCAGACCACGTAGCTGCTTTTCTTCTGAAAGCTGATGAGCTGTTTGGCAGCATGGGGCTCCCTTTAGCTCTGCCTCTATCCCTGCTGTGATAAGAGGAGGAGAAACACTTATCCCATAGCTGCAATCAGTGCTGGGGCTAGACTGGAGGGATTGAATGCCACAGATGAGAACTTTTTGTGAACTCCTCTGTAGTTTGTTACTTGGTAGGACCTAATTACATGAGAAAGCTCCATTCAAATGGATTTTTTCCTGGTAATGCTCTGCTGCCCTTATAGCTTTTGTAACTGGTCTGGTCAGCCTAGGAAGGTCAAGGTCTGTCTGTGACCACTACAGAGCCTGGTGGTTCAGAAGCCACAAGAACTTGGGATCCTTCCAGCATGCAGATACCTGCTCAAAACAGTAGATTGAACTGTCCCAGAAATGCAGCTGCAAGCAGCTCTCTATGGCACGTTCCTCTGCTTTCCCATAGATAGTGTAACTAACACTGCTGCAAATGAGCTCTTTCAGCAGTTTCCCCCACTGTCCCATAAAATGTGAAAAAATGGGTCAGTGCATTTATTAGACCCTCCGAATGCACACAGCTCTATCAGCTCCTGGCACTTAGCAATAAGTTCTCTGCTCTCCCATTAAAATGTAAATTGGAGGAGAAAATGTCTTCAGGCTGGTGGGTCTCTAACTCAGCTCCTCTGGTACTGCCCGGGAAGTTAATGGGAGAATGTGCTTTTTCACCATCTCCCTCACGCTGAAAGAATTGGCTATTTGAGGCTGATATTTAATTAGTTCTGCTTCTCCTGGATAATAAATGGGGAGAGGGGAGTTGATGCATATGTTACTTAACTTCGGCCTGTAACGATGACTAGAGTGAGTGACCACTAATACTCCAACAGTTCTGCCATGGCTGACACAGCTGTGATTGGAGGTTCCTACCTCTGCAGCAGGAGGTGGACAGGTACGTCCCACATCAATGATAAGCAAACTGCACCTTTAGTCTGCCCTGTTCCTTGACTGCGTTTGGTGAGCTGAGGGATGTCACTGATGCTAGAGCCTCTCGCTAAGTCTAGGAATAGGTGTTTTTTTGTAGAGTCTGGGTGAGGACACAACTTCAAATGTTTCTGCTGAAGTTATTCACATATTTAAAATCTATTTTTTAAATTAAATTGAAATAACTGGAATGATGCATGTTCTTGAGCCCAAAAATGTTTGGTATTGAGTCATGATGCTTGGACTGAAAGCAATTTTGGACCTGAAATATTTCGAATGTCTTGTCAATCTTGTTCTTTGGCTGATCTGTGATATCTCTGCTCCTGGAGCCCTCACTCCAGCCCAGCTCTGTGGCATCTGGAGGAAACAAAATATGGACTGAAGCAGGCTGCAATGTCAGGATCTTCCTGCCCTTGTTCAGGACAAAATCTTGGTGTTCCCTTACCTACCTCTGTATGTTCAAGCACCTAAAATCTGTAGGGAGCCAACTCTGCAGGATTTAAGAGAGAAATGCAAGAATTCTTATTGGTGAAGGAAGCCTGAAGTCCCATCTGGTCAAAACAGACTGTGATTGTAGTTTTAAAAACGTAATTTTGACTAGTGTTTTCCTTGTGGCACTGAATATCAATGACGTTATCAAAACAATAAATTTGCTTTAATCATCATCTCCGCTTCCATCTGGACATATCTGGCAATTGCGCCTTTGGACCTCTCTTGCTCTAATTGAACAATGCCAATGTGGATTTTGGTCTGGGCAGCTCCTTGGCTTTGCTTCCCAGGCAAAGCCTGTTTGCTGTTCTGGTGCTATCGCTGTTTGGAAAAGTGGGAGATTGCAGCCAGGGTAATAAGCAGCTCATCCTTGTTAATTTATGAAGGAGATGGAAACAGGGCAGGGACTAGTGTAACTGGCTTTCCCTGCCAAGTGTAACTCAGATGTCTGACGTGCTCCTGGAGAGAATACTTAATGCCCCTGTGGCTCTGTGGTTTTTTTTCCTCCTGCCTTCTGTGAAGGGTAAGTACCAACAATACCTGCGTCCTCTTGCTGAACAAGTTGATAGCCTCTGACTTACCAGAATTTGCATCTGCGGATCTGGCAAACAATTTCTGGACAGGTGGGAAGCAACAGGGTCCAGGAGGATAACCTGCTGTGCTTATGCTATTTCCAGACACCACATATTACATGTAATCTGTAATGCAAACTGAAGGTAATGACACAGCCCTGACATGAGGAATGATTAGATCATCCAGACCATCTTTTGCCTTGGCAATGTTGCTTCCTCTAGAGTTTTTCTAGGAGGAATGACTTCAGAAGAGCTAGTTGTTGCCTAAAAGATCCTGCTCTGTTACTTCCCCCCCGCCAATAATTTTCATCTTAAATCCTGAATATCCTCTCCCACCTACCTGCTGAGGTACAGAAGGTCAACACCCACCACGCAGTGCCTGTGCAGGGGGCCTGATGCTGCTGGCAGACACGGGGTGCATCAAGGCTGGTATATACAGTGCTTTGAAGATCTCAGCCTTTCATTGTGTTAGAAGTGAGGTCACACAAGAAACAAGCTTTTTAGAGTTGTAGTGCCTGCTTTGCATTGTCTCGGCTCTTTCTATATTCACTTTATTTCTGTTTCTGTCTTCTGCATAGTCTTTATTTTTCCTAAAGGTTTTATTTTAGTCCTATTGCTATCCAGATTCTTCTTCTCCCCAGGGTGCACGGCTGTTTGTTTGGATGACTAACTTGCTTTTCCTGTATAAATCCAAATTTCTAAGTTGCTCTCCAATAAGATATTGCCCATACCTTTGTGTCCCTGCGAGCTGCAAAAAGGATTAAGGTGTGTATAGTCAGC